>NC_089199.1:22490492-22782992 GCF_963930695.1 Labrus bergylta | reverse complement strand
GAGAAGATAAGGAGGAGAAGAGGGAGCATCAGATGATCATTTGCAGTGTCGCTTTGTTGTGTTTGAGGAGCAGATCTGATCTGGATGATGGGCTGCTGTCTGTTTGTTTACTATCGGGTGAGTTTGTGCGTCTGTGTCAGTGATGAAAACAGATAAACGGAGAGGACTCAAACATGTTTCAGGATCATACAAAGATAAGAACTCCAACTCTGCACAGTCACCCTCTTCTTGTTAAAGTATGTGTTTTGCAGGAGAAGGAGACGTATCCATTCTTTGCATTTTTAAAACTTAATTTTTAAAACACAGTTTGAGGGTTACTGATGTACAACATGCATTTGCTCTTTAAAGGCGGGCACGTTTTTTGCAACATGACCTCCCCTCTCAGTCCTTCTCCAGTCAGCTCCAGCATCGTTTAACCTCGGTTTCAATGTGCGTCTGTCCACATTTCATTGTACGTAAGCTACGTCAGCGTTTTTGAAACTTTGAGTTGTTTTAAAATGATAAAATCTTGATTACTTTAAAGATCAATCTTCAAGTCTTAAGTCATATTTTCAACCAAAAGCTGCCACAAGTGAGAGAGAGAGAGAGAGAGAGAGAGAGAGAGAAAGAGAGAGAGAGAGAGAGAGCGAGCAGCAATGGTCCATTCAGATTCACAGGTCAGCAAACATTTGTGTCTCTTAAAGATGCAAAAGTTACGATTATGTCTCTTACCCACAGAGAGCAAAGGACGGGACGCCGTCTGAAGCGTTTCCAATGTATTTGTTGCTCTTTAGACACACGCTCCACAGTTCCCACACCGGGCTTTGATCAGGAAGTTCAACAGTATAAATGTGTAGCATAGCAGCAGTCGAGTTGTCATCTGCCTTTGAATATCACCATAAGCTAGAGGGATAGCGTGCATCACATTTGTACCAGAAGTAAACTGCAGAGTTTGTAAAATACAATACTTTATTGTCCCCCAGGGGGAAATGTGTTCTCACAGCTTTGCACAGTTTGTACAAATGAAGAAAACATAGAACAAAGAAGGGGCCAGTCAGCGTGGCAGCTTTTTTAGAGCTTCAATCGCTGAGCTCTTTTTGAAGCGTGCCCTCTTCCAGGTCAGGGTTCTGTATCTCCGACCCGATGGCAGACTGATGTCCATGTTTTCACCCTTTGACTTACAACTACTTTGCTAGTTTGCAAGCTCAACAGGAAGAAGGTGTAATAGTAACTAGCTAAAAGGGGGCATATCACCACCTTCCATGGACATACTCAGTAAATCAATTCCCCATCAGTGCATGTGGCAAGCAGCAACCTCTGGTTTTGAATAATGAAGCCAATGCAGAAGTGCAAAATCCTGCAGCTCATCGAGTGTCCGCTTGAGGCTGACTGCAGAAGCACCAGAAGTCACAGACACATCACATTCAAAATATCCTGTTTTTACAACATGTTTACAGCCTGGTTAAAAAAAAAATAGGTCTGATTAGCTCATGTTCTGATTGACATAAATTGTACGGAGGGTGAATTTTCTGATAACTCATCAGTTTTTATTTTTTGAAGGGTAAGTTATTCACAATAAGATGTGATTGACAGGCGTAGTGGCACAGTTAGCTTAAAACCCGCCTCAGCTCTTAGCCTGTCGTTAAGTTGACTGATGGCATCAACCATCAACTGGCTTCAAAAGCCCCCTGCTGAAAATGATTTTTGATGTCACTCAGGCTTCGTCCATGCGTATTTACAGTCTGTAGTTCTAGGGGTGTTATTGGGTGGGGCGGGGTTGCTCCCTGAACTGTTAGTCAGCCAATCACAGGGCTGACATACAGAGACAGACAACCAGCCACACTCACATTCACACCTACGGTCAATTTTAGAGTCACCAGTTAACCTAGCGAGCATGTCTTTGGACTGTGGGAGGAAGCCGGAGTACCTGGAGAGACTCTGCATGCACGAGGAGAACATGCAAACTCCACACAGAGAGGCTCCTGTCAGACGGGGATTCAAACCAGGAACCTCCTCAGCTTTAACCACTGCAGCACCTTGCAGCTGTTTCCCCGTCTTATTGCTAATTAAGCTAATCGTCTGCAGCTTACTGTTCAGCAAACACATTAAGCATGCACAAGAGTTGCATGTTGTCGACTCAATCAAACTTTTTGATGAAAATTCTTCACATTTTAAGCAATTTAACGCCCTCTGTGCTACAGTGATTTACTTAAGAAGAGGATATCTGTTTAAAATCAAAATATTGAGAGATAATGGTGTTGTGTTTAGATAACAGACCTTATATGGTCAAGAGAAGCAGACTCCACCTCCTCTGTCCTTTTTGTTGTTTCCATAGTGACAGTGAGTTAAAGGTAAAGTCCGCAGGTTATATAACGTCCGGCCAACAACAAAGTCTCAACACAATACTGAACAAACAGCACACTTCCTGCTATTGTTACACGCTGCTACACTGCTCCCAACATCCTCCTCCTCCGCCCTCCTCTTTTTCCTCCCACTGCTCCTCTCCCTCCTCACCCCCCCTCTTTTCCCGTCTCTCCCTCTCCCACTCCTCTCCTTGTCTCCTCTCCTGCTCCCCTCTGTCTCTCCCTCTCTTTCTCCTGCCTTTCACTCTCCTTCTACTCCTGATCCATGTATCCCGTCTCCTCTCCCCTCCTCCCTCAACTCCTTCCCATTCTCTTCTCCTCCTGCTCCTGCACCTCTGCAGCCTTATTCTCCCCTTCCTTCTCCCCCTTTCACCCTCTTTCTCTGGCTCCATGTCTCCCCCCCTCACCCCTTTCCCTCTCCAACTTTCCTACTCCTTCCCTTCCTCTCCTTGTCCTGCTCCTCTCCCCTTTTCTTCCTCATCCTCCTTATCCTCCTACTTCTTCTCCTCTTCCTTGATGTCTCCCCTCTCCTCCTGCTCCCCCAACCCTTTTTTTCTACCCTTTTCTCCTCGTTCCATTTTGCCTCTCCTCATTTCTTCTCCCCCCTCTTTTTTATCCTTCCCTCCCCTCTGCTCTTTTCTTGACTCCTTGTCCTATCTCCTCCTTTCCTTCGTCTCCTGTTTTCTCTCTCTCTCTCTCTCTCTCTCTTTCTCCCTCCCGCCTAAACTCCCCTCCTTCTCTTCGTCTCCATCCTTTCCTCTCTCTTATCTCAACCCTCCTCCCCCTCCCCCCTCTTCCTTCTGATACAGCTGTTTGCCCTCATTGACCCGACTCATCAGGTGTGATTTCCATCTGTTTCTGTCGTCATGGCAGCGTACTGTTTGTTTCTTTCTCACGTATATCTGCACCTGAACAACAATGCACAGCAGTTTTCTTTAGTTATAATGAGAAACCATTGACAGGGACCTCCTCATACACAGAACATGTTTACAACGTTTAAAAGTTAATCAGAATAAACATTAAAATCCAATATCAGAAATTTGACTCTTTTAGTGACCCTGCAAAAAGAAAATCCCCCCCAAAATCTTAAGACTGCAGCCAAAAATCATTGTGAGCTGCGGATCTATTGTCCTTACTCGTGCCAGAGGTTATATTTAAAAAGTATTTTAGGTTCATTTTTGGGCTTTTCATGCCTTTATTTTATAGAGATAGGAGCTGCCATCGCCTTTTTAAACAGCTCATTTATTTGTTTAATCTGTTTTTATCTATTTATTGTCCATTAGACTTTGTGCTACTTAGTGTCCTTCTTATGTTGTGTGCTGGCTGTATGGATGTGTGTGAAGACTGAAAAATTTTGAAGACAGCAACGTTTCTTTGTTCCTTAGTTCAACTACAAGTTACTATAATTGTCTAATTGCGAGGATCGAACACTTTGTAACAATTAGGCCTGCTAGTGGTGAGATTTAAATTAATGTGGCCTGCCTGGTTATCAAAGATGAAAATCAGTACTTCATGTTACTAAATGAATGAGCTTTAAAGCTGTTCAAACACAGAAAACATGAGCAGGAAGCTGCAGATTCTCTGTTGACTGTCACAGAGTTTATTAATAAATAAAAAACTTTTGCATTCTATTTTAAGTCTTGTATTCGGTCTGGTATCAAACCATCATTTACAGTAATGGTGCAGTCATAGGCTGAGACTGGACCTGATGAATCACATTATGTGTTTTCTATCTTACGCAATGTTCGCTGTGTTTGTGTGTTACAGAAGAAGAGGAAGCAGGCCAGCAGAGATGCAGACTCCCTCAGCCTCTGCAGTCTGGACATCAATGTGAGTTCATCTCCTCTCATTGTTTCTTTCTTTTGTGTTCAATCTGAAAGTTGGTGGATTCTGTTCGACATTCAATAAGTGGTGAAATGTGTCTGAGAAGCTCAACCTGAAGAGCTGTTGAGTTTGACTTAAACCAGGCTGAACACTTCCTGTTTGTGTGATTCATTTCATGTGTACACTTTCACACTATGACCTAAAAAAATGAAAACATAATCATTTCTAAGCTGTAGATTTCGTTAAATTATTTCTCTCCTGTTGGATTAAGCGTTTCTGGTCAGGAAGTGATTCTGCTCTGTTGTGTTTTTAACCTGCTACCCGTCCATGTAGAAGTCTGCAGAGACCTAATTTAACCCAGTAATAAGCTACTGACGGGTCCATGGGACCTAGTTTTAGACTCATGTTTTGGTCAATGCAACAATTAAAAGCCATATGCACCTTTTCCCTCTGGATACACTGATTAATTTGTTCATATTTTGTTATTAGAGGAATCCACTAATCTGATCAGAAGAAGATCCTTTGGATTGAAACATTGCCCTTAATTAAATTGCTCATTGGGAGATGAACAGTGTGCGGACCTTCCCCTTTTTCTCTGCAGTTTATAACTTTTTTGTCCTCTACCTGTATGCAATTTGCTTGGATGTGCGCACACTAGTCTTTATTCTCTCAGGACTCCAATACTCCACATAAACAAGAAACCATTTATCAATACAATGAAAAGCAACATGAAACAGATTCAAATTCTGCACGCTTGCTAAATTCAGCTGCTCGGTCAAAAGCTGTTAGGATTCATTCACACACCTGGTTCCTACAGCTGTATGCACACCAAAGGTAAAGGCTCCACCTGGTGCCTAGTGTTGGTATTACATGCAAATGTCTCATGCAGAGATGAAATGTTTCATTCAGATAAACCAAGTTGGTAAGTGTTTAAAATGTTTGTTGCAGCAGTAAAACATTATTAGTGTTTGATGTCTAGGGTCCGACCTCGTCACTCCCTGCAGATTTATTTTACATGCAGAAATCTGAGGAAAAAATATCTTTAACCCCGCAGTCGGAGCCAGCAGGTGGATGCTGGGTCTGAAAGTTTAAGCATAGCAGGAGTATGAGACGGCAATGGTGATTACAGAGTAGACGGTGACACCGGAAAATGTTGTTTAGGTTAAAACTTAAAGTTGCCTCATGGATCTATTTTGTAAACAAATATTATGTTCACATTACAAAACACAAGTCTCAGAGCTCCCCAGAACATGTGTGTGAAGTTTCTTGTTCTAAATCCACTCTGATCCTGTATTTCATCATGCCTGTAAACCCCTCTATTTCAGCCCTGCTCAGAACAGGCTGTTTCTGTGTCTGTACCTTTAAATATGTAAATGAGCTGTGTCTGACCACGCCCCCTCTCTAGAAGGGCTTGGGTGTCTCAAGCTTTCTCGCTCCATGCCCTATTGTTTAGGGGGAGAAGGCAGACTCAGAGGGCCAGTTAGAGAAACATGGTGAAGTGTGTTTTGTGTAATATGTGACCTTTAAATGTATCCTTGAAGTTTAACAAATGGATTGAATATATTTAATTTCTCATCAAACGTCTGCACAGTCGAGTTTTTTCTTTATACATTTTTAGCTTTTAAAATTATCATAATTCTCTTTTTAAAGTTTCTGTTTATGCCTAGGAGTTTCTTTACATTCATACTAACATTGAAAAAATTCAATAAATTTCAGAAAGTTCATATTTACATTTTCTGCATTAGAAGGGCAGACAGCTGACAGGCAGCAGGACAGTTACTGAGCTGTGCGCATTGTTTCCTCCTGCATTCACTGAAGATCTGTTGTATATATTCTGACCCTTTGGGGGCCCTCAGACCTTGTGTTGGGCCACTCCTTGTGTACATTTGTGTATTTTTAGCGTGCTGCCAGTGGCCCGCTCCTTCCCCGGGCGTTCCCCTCCCTGCTGGGTCTAACACAGGATGTCCACCCTGTTCGATACACCGGTGTGACAAATAAACCCAAACACGCCATCAATCTTATTCAGAGACTGGACCAAAACTGAACCTGGAATAAATTACACTCAATTGTTTCTGTGCTGTCACTCCTCAGTGACTCACACACACACACACACACACACACACACACAGGGTGGGGTTCGATTAAAGAGTCTGACTGAAAGGCTGAAAACAAAGTGTCATTTTATTTCATTTTATTACAAAATTAAATGTCTCTACTTGTTATGTTAGTGTTTTTTAAGGTTGTTACTTGTTTGTTTATCCTGTAAATATTTAAGAACAATTTGGCATAACTACCTAAACCCTGTGACCCTGTGACCCTGTGACCCTGTGACCAAAGCACTGTAGATTCAAACTTTATATTCATGATTGAAGAAGATGAATTGAAAGTGAAATTGACCACAAAGTTGTTTTTATTGTGATTGTTGTAGTTGTAGTAGTTGGTATTGTAGTCATTGTTGCTTTATCACTCTTGTTCTTTTATTGTTGTTGTCATGGTGATGTTGTAGTTGTCGTGGTGATGTTGATGTTGTAGTTGTGGTGGTGAGCTGTTCGTTTATGGCTGATTAATCAGATTCATATAACTATTGAACATGGGAAACACACACACACATTTCATATATATTTAATAGGCCTTTAAATCCTTTGAGTAGTTTCTGATATCAGCAGTTTTTACTATTATTGTTAGTGACATTGTTACTGTAACATAAGGGCGGCTGTGGCTCAGTTGGTAGAGTCGGTCATCTCTCAACTGACAGGTTGAGGGTTCGATCCCCAGCTCCTGCAGCTACATGTCCAATGTGTCCTTGGGAAAGACACTTAACCCCAAGTTGCTCCCGCTGCTTCATCGGCGTGTATGATTGTGTATAAATCTTTTTGCACTTGAATTGCACTTTTGGACACCTCCACTTTGCACTTTAATAACTTGGTAGGAATTCCCATCTTGGTGTGAGCTCTTGACTGATTTTATTGCCGTGTTTTATTGGGTTTTATATTTTGTTGTGTTGTCTGACCAAAAAAAAGAGTGAGTGAATAAAACATTTCTTATTAAAGTTATCAGCGAATTAGAAGAGTTCAGCATCATTAAGATTCTACGATGTGAATAAAATAACACAAGTTCATTCTTCTAACAGATTTAAATTCAACAGTAAACAGAGACCGGCCGCCACTCAGAGCCACGCCTCGTTGATTGTGCTGTTTCTGCACTGAGTGGTTATAGACGTTTTCACTGGTTAATTAATTTGTGCTGAGCGCCGCGGGCTCACATGAACAGTTATTGATGTTGTTCTGTAAACCAGAGGCTAAAGGTTAGTAAACCGAGTGAGCATCAACATGTGTTTCCTTCCCCTGGTGTCTATATAGCTGCACAACCTCCAGGATAGGACGGCTGCTTCAATATTCTATGAGACGTTTAAAGTAACCTAATATTTGGATTTTAATGATGCTCTTTATGAAGCACTTAAAAAAGAAAAGTAACACAAAATGTTGTTAATGCAGAAATCAAAAAGTCAAAATAATTGCAAACTGTCTCATAATTATAAGATATGCATAACTGTTAATGAGGCCAAAGGTCAGCGCTAAGTCCAACCCTCACTGCATTTCGAGTTCCTTTTTGTCCTCATTTCCCAAAACATCATCTCCTAATTTCAGTTTCTTTCTGAGCTTCTTTCCCTTCAAATGTCCAGAGTAAACCAGCAGACAGAGGGAAGTGAAGCAGCCGTTATGGAGAGTCATTGATATATGCTAACAATGCTATAGTCTGTTTCAGGTGTTGGCAGATTAAAGGTTGACATATTAACATATTATTCAAAATCCACTTCACCATGTTTCTCTAACCCCCCAATCATGAGAAAGGTCCATCCTCTCCGTCTTTTCAGAAAATGTGTGCTCAAACAGGCTGTTTGGAGATTTTCCCTTCATGACATCACAAAGGGCAGTAACCCCTCCCCCAGGTGGGTGACACTCCCAAAGCTAGGTGTTTGTTCTGCCCTCTGAGTCTGCCTTCTCACCGTAAACAATAGGACATGGAGCGAGATAGCCCAAGCTGACCCAAGCCCTTCCGGAGAGGGGGCGTGGTCAGACACAGCTCATTTACATTTAAAGGTACAGACACAGAAACAGCCTGTTCTGAGCAGGGCTGAAATAGAGGGGTTTATAGGCATGATCAAATACAGGATCAGAGTGGAACAAGAAACTTCACACATGTTTTTGGGAGCTATGATTTTTATTTAAACTTTTAGAAAAGGAGGAGAATATGTGACCTTTAAGTTTCTTTCTAAGCTTCTTACTCAACAGGCAGGGGGCTTTTGATCAATGTCAGTTCAAAAAAAGGTCGGATTGATTTCTGATGAGTGTAAGGTAGTTTGAATCTATACACTGATTGGCTTTTGCCACACAGCGTCCAGAAGATTTGTGGCTCAGGTTTGAACTGTAAAGCAAATAAATCTCCCTCAACATGGGCTGGTATGCCATAAACACAGATAACGATCCGCCTGTTTATTGTTGTCCACACAGACCTTTTATACCTGCATACACAAAACCCTGTTACATACCATAACTAGATCAAAACTCCTCACAGGAGGTCAAATCACACAAACGTGGACACCCTGTACACAGCACTGTCAGTCTTTTTATCATGGTGCAGGTGATGGCAGGAAACATCATCTTGACATCAAATGTGAAGATTCACGGCAAACAAGAAGGCTGACTTACTTCTTTTTATTTAATTTCAAACTCAAACCAACTACGAGTTTCGCCCTGATGGCTTCACAGGAGCTTTTACTCATACTTGGGCACACACCCACAGCACCTGTAGTTCATTCACAGAGAAACACAAACCTCGGAAAAGGGATACATTATGTATTTCATTATGTAACTCATTGTTTGCTTAAATATTCATCTTAGGAAAAGGGCAAAGAAAAAAGTGGCTTACGGCCCATGAGGGGATAATAAAGAAGGAAACCCCACACACTTTTCACAGGCCTCCATATGTTACCTCACCTCGTTTTATATTCAGAGATTTTTTTCTTTATTGTACGCTGATGTGTCACAGTTCAGATGAAGTGAGGCGGGTCTTTTAAATATACCTGAATGTGTATCAGTCGGAGAGAGACTCTGGGCGTCCACGACCCAACCCTCCCATTAAGACACAATGGAGGCGAGTCCGAAGGGGCAGCTTCTGTAAGGTGTGTTTCAGGTCAGCAGTGATACTGATATCAGTCACAGCTTTTTCGAGTAAAACCTAAAAATTACACAATCTTGACTCTGTTCTGAGGCTTCATTTGCTTTAATTCACAGAGAGTTCATGTGGTAACATCAGATTCTGTCTTTGATTTAAACATGACGGCTGCTTATCTTGTTTTATCACATAAGACGAGACGTTACATTGATTTATATTTATTCCCTGTTCCGACTTTAACCTTAAACATGCGACTAATTATCGTCTTCTATTTTTACTTAACTGCTGATACTTCTCTTTATTAAGAAAAGTAAGAGGACAGTATTAAAACCCGGCTCTTAGGCTGCAACAAAAACAGGAGTCGAAGACGAGGTATACCAAAATAACACAACATTTATTTACAATAAAATTAAATAAATTGTGAAACAAAATCAGACAGCCATGTTGCGATGTTCTTACGGGGTATAAGAACAAGATGAGAGCAAACATCTGTCCTGAGAAGAGGATTATATGGATGGGGACAACACCGGGCCAAGGTGTAGCTCATCCCCTGATTACGACCCCGCCTTGACCGGAACCTGCAACATAAAAACAAACAAGCAGCAAGGGAACACCAATAGATGTGGAGGGGTCGTCACAACAGCTAAATCAAAAGCAAAACATTTTCTTTTGTTGCTTTTGGAATTTTGCTAAAAAATAAATAAATAAATAAATAAATAAAACTCCAGGCCCATACAGACAGGATCTGCAGAGTCCCTTTGCACCTTTAAGAAAAAGCTAAAGACCCAACTTTTTCATGAACACCTACGACCTTAATGATATTATTGATGAGGATAGTGGTGATGATGGTTTTGTTTGATGATGACAATGATGATTGGGTATTGTTTTTGGGCACACATGGGACACACACACACACACACACACACACACACACACACACACACACACACACACACACACACACACACACACACACACACACACACACACACACACACACACACACACACACACACACTCACTCATTGATTGAAACTGTACTGTAGAAATAGGGCAGATCTGTCGCTGCCTGCAGGCTTTTTTCTCTCTGTAGTAATTACAGTTCAGATTAACTTCGACCAGCATTGGTCTCATTGCACCATGACCGTGTGTTTGTACGTAGGTGGTTAAAACTTACAGTACATTCTGTCATACTTGTACTTTAAGGTAATCTGATCCTGCCTTTCATGTCTACTTTACGACATCTGTCCTTTTCTTCCTTACTGTAAACAAACACCTTAATATCAATATTTGATTTCCCGCTTCTTTCTGGGACTCTGTGCACTGAACCTATAAAACCTTTAAAAAAGACTCACAAGTATAACATTTTATTTCCAAAAAAGACTTGTGAAAAAAAGATGGTTATTGTAGTTTTTAACAAACATAACAGCCAGTGGAAAATGTTTGTTTTTGGGACTATTTTCAGAGGTGGATCAATACACATTTTGTGCTGTAGTGCCAGCAGTCGGGCATTATATGTGTGAATGAGTCTAAATAAACAACAGTGATTCATTATTGAATAGTTTTCAAACAATAATATCTCTGAGGATTAAATTTATCAAGCTATGGAGAGAGAGGTAATACTTGATAATAGGTGGAATTGTTGTAAATGTGGGTGTTCTCTTTGTAATTGTTAACAATAGAAAATGTTCAATGTCCTAGTCTTTAAATAGAGACTCAGAAAACCTTTTTTTTGACTCATTGGGCAAAAGAGGCGGACAAAATTGAAAACAGAAAATGGTACAGAAGAGCGGAAAGGAAGGAAGGAAGGAAGGAACGTGAGTGAGTGAGTCAGAGAGAGAGAGAGAGAGAGAGCATTAGCAAGCTGTGTGTTTTCAGACAAGTCCAAACGAGGGCAAGCGAACAATCATCACTGAGAACGAGGGACATTTAAAAGCTATTTAAAGAAGAATCCTGGAATAAAAGCATCAGAAATACAGATTTTGATGAAAGCTTTGACCAGTCTGAACGCACGTGGGGTCAAACGTTTCCCTGGACTTTTTCATTTGGACTTTGAAAGCGACCTGAAGATCAAGCTGAATTGTGTTTTGTCTGAAAGCTCAGCACACGTCTTTCTGGATCCAACCTAATCCGTTTTTTAGAAAAACAGAACAAGACATTTGTAAAGGGACATTTCTGGTACCAAACGAGTACCACTGGTGGTCACTCGTGGTCATTGCTGGTCACCCTTCAAGAACTAGACGGGACACTTTTTTGGCACCAGTTCTCATTGGGCTCTTAACCAGTACAGGACACTTTTTGATACTTAAAAGCTTGTTTTCTGAAGCTGCTTTGGAAAGTCTAGAAACTCTACTGTGCCCAGACTTTTTATCAGCATCAAGTCTCTTTAAAACATTCATACCTGGATACTCTCTCTGCATAAAACTTCATCTCTGGGCGCTCTCTTGGTGCTAGAGGTAAAGATCCTGTTCGGGGCTTTCCGTCAAGCAGTATGGTGGTAGGGAAGAGCCCATACTGCATCATGGTTCACAAGTTTGAGGCTGGATGCTCTTTGGAGTCGGTCAAGAATAACAACACTATGGGGAAACAGGTGGAGGTAAGATGGATGACATATCCTATGGACCAAGAAGTGTATAGTGCTCTAGGTCTTGTTTCAAGATTTGATTTTGTGTTATGTTCATTGACAGTTATTTCTAAAGATGGAAAAACAACCCAGCCAATTTAATCTGTATTGGTTAGGGAAAGGTGTAACATCAGACTTTGTCAAAATTGGAAAAAGTACAAGATGACAGGAAGCATTGATCAGAAATCTTTGGTGCATGACAGGTTATTGTGACATATATTGACAGATTTCCTCCATCAACTTGTCAAATGTTTAGTTCTACTGACACCACTTGGCACAGTTTCTAGGAAAACTGAAAATAGTGTTGAAGGGACAGATCAGGTTTGGGGGTTGGAATGAATTGATTTGCCCTCAATAACCCTTTTCATGAACCACCAACATGAACACAAAGTCAGGACACATAGTGACAGAAATGAAATAGTAACTTTCTAGTCAGGTTTCCTTCTGTTCTACCCTAAAATTGAAAACCTCGTCTGACACTTTTGGGTTCAGCTTTGACTTGTAGTTCATCACCAGGGGAATAAAAAGTTGGAGTACAGCTGCTGCTCCCTTCCATCAAAGGAACCCAATGAGATGGTTGGCCATTTTATCAAGAAACTCTTGAGGGCTTTCCTTTTGAGATTCTCTCGGCACTCCTAACTGGTATAGGAGACCCAGATTTTTCCCCAGAACACGCTACTACTATACTTTTCTGGAACCATGTTGGAATCCTTTGAGAACTAGAAAACCTTTCTCGGGAAAGATAGACTAACATCTGTCCCAGTTATCTCAACTAGTTACATCTTCTACTTAGAGTCAATCAAAGTTGAAGGTACTGCAGGTTTCACTAGCATGTGTTAAACTGGTTTGCTGCATTCAGCTCTAAAGTGAAAAGCATTAATGCAATGAACATTGTGTCACTTCCCCTCTGTTTACCCCTTTCTATTTCCACCACAGTTATTTTGTAGGACGGTCCTTTGGAGAGGATATGAAATTACAGCTTGCCTGGCTATCATTGGATTATAAAAGTTTCTTTATCCCAGTGAGGAAACTTTATCTTGGACTACTTGGAAAAAAATCTGCAATGTCTTGACTGATTATTAGATCCACCAGAGCGCGGTGTCAAAGCGCTTTGAAGACTAAAAAAGAACTATACAAGCTCAAGTCCACTTACCATTTACCCAGTCCTAGTTTTTTCACATTTATTTATTTATTTAAACTCTTGCCAAGTGAGTTTGTCAGTCAGTAAACCTGCTCTACTTAGATGAACCAGTCTACTGTTTGCAAACTGCACTGAATTGATCTCTGCCAGATTCAATCAAATCAAGTGCCATCAAACACAGAAACCCATTAACCCATGTCCAATGGAAACATATACTATTTTAAGAAAATACATTGACTATTTATCATCTCCATTGAGCCAAAAATATTCTGAAAGAACCGATAGATCTTTGATGAATAGAACTGTATCATCTGCGTAACAAGAGATAAGAGTGTCTTTAGTAATTAGGATGAATCTGTGTTTGCATTTTAAGTACTTAAAATAATAATAATAAGACCTCAACTGCATCTTCAGAGGATTAAAAGTCAGGATATGTTGTCCAGTTTAGATGTGAACTTGAAGCTCGAATAGAACATTTTCTGTGATTCTTGAGTGATCAAGGAGTGAAAAACAATAACCGTCTGCCGAAGGCCAATTTATTTGTGGTCGACTGGTTCCCGACTGTGAGCACTGACGGTTCCTGTGTTCTAGTTGGCCAGCTTAGTCTGGGACTGTCACACACACACACACACACACACACACACACACACACACACACACACACACACACACACACACACACACACACACACACACACACACACACACACACACACACACACACACACACACACACACACACACACACACACACACGGATTGATTTACTGAAAGTCTGTATCCAGGACAAACAGCCTGGTGGCAGGCATATTACAACACAGAAACAGACCCTAATAGTTTGGAGGCCTGATATGTGTATTTTTTTGTGCGTGCGTGCGTGTGTGTGTGTGTGTGAAGACAGTCTGGCAGAGAGTGAAAGACTTTGAGTCACACTATTGTTTTACTTACCAACACAATGTCAGCTTTCCCGCAAACTGCTACATATACAATCTCTTATCTTGATTTGTCTTTCTTAAGACCGGTGTCTTTGAAGCTCATGTTGTTCTTTATAAGTTTTTGTTTACAACAACATCGATTCATTTTATTGTGATGTTTTTTAATGCACTAGAGTAAAACTAAAGACATTACACAAATGGTGTTGAGTAGTTTTAAGATTACCCGATGTGAATTTCTGTAGCTTTTTTTGCAATTGATCTTCGCAGACCTTTGTTAGATCCACCTGCAGACTGAAGAGGTTTTTGTTTATAAATGTTAGATCCACCTGCAGACTGAAGAGGTTTTTGTTTATAAATGTTAGATCCACCTGCAGACTGAAGAGGTTTTTGTTTATAAAGGTGACGATGAAGTAAATCCTGTTTTTGCAGATAATTTGGACTAACACAACAATGCATCGTTAGTACTGTGGCCTAAGGTTGTGGATAGGATACGATACTATAGGATGTGATGTGATACAATTTATTCTGTTCATGGGGTGATTTGTCTCACACATTTAGCTAACTTCTAAAGAGCATAATACAATATAATAAAACAACAATCCACATGGAAACAGAGAAGCACACACCACAGATAACCCCAATTAGTAAAAAATAAACATGTTAAATATTGCCTGGACATTATGTACTGTGTTAACTGAAGCCACTTTTGGACCCTTTATAGTGGTCTGTGATAATCTGAACACATTTTGACTCTTTTCTCCTCAGGAGCCGAGCACAAAGCGCAGTAAACTTGTATCCAGGGTGACGTCTCTCGCCAACCTGCTGCCGCCGGTCAAGACAGTACCACTGAAGAGGATTGGTCAGACGCTACAGGTGAACCACCGCTCAGATGTCTCTAGCAGTGTTTGTCTATTCAGTTGAATTTTGGTGATTTTGGTGGTACTGATAATCAGACATAAAAAAAACAAGTCAAATATCTGACATAAATATTGATATTCTTCTACAGACAATTCTATATTTAAAACTTATTCCATCATCTCTGCAGCGCTCCATCAGCTTTCGTAATGAAACTCAGACGGAGAGAACCGCCGCTCATCCTCCCCCCTCATCGTCGACACTAAAGTCGCGCACTTTCCCAGCGACGGTCTCCAACTCGTGCTCTTCCATGACTCAGACACGGGTATCATCAGCATCAGCTCAAACCTCAAAGCGCCGGGACAGCAAACTCTGGAGTGAGACGTTCGACGTCCACCTTGGAGCGACACAACCTTTGAGCCCGAAGGAGATTAAACGACAAGAGGTGAGACGCTGACGCTGCTGGAGTGGAGGGATTTTCTTCTTAATTTAAGATCTCTGGACTTATTTTTAATTAATTAATTAATAGAGGTATTCAAGGTTGTTTCTGGTTGCTTTGAAGAGCAGTAGATTTATGTATTTATTAGATTGGATGGACTTGATTGTCGCCCAGGGACTAATTTTCCTTGGACAGTAGTGCAAAAGAATCTTTCAACTCAATGCAACATAAAAACCCAACACACAAAGAAATGTGGACAACAGGAACGTGAGGAATACAAAGGAGAAATCTTTCCTGCATCTTATTCCATTTTGTAAAGCGTCTCAAGATAACACTTGTCAGCAGTATGCAGTCCATTATTCATCTTTGTACAAAACAACTTTTCCATCTTCCCTTAAGAACATTTTTCACAGACTTGGATATTTATTTTTAAACGATAAAGAAATATTTATGACAAACATTGATTTGATTCTTGTACAAACCAAACAATATAAATACCATGGCAACAAAAATCTAAATGTCCTAGGCATCCAATCTTTGGTGATTTCTTGTTTCAATTACCAATTAAATGCACGCAAACTCCTGCACACTGTAGTGATTGTACTTAAACAATTATAACAAGTTTCTGTATTAAGATTATCTTTTTGCAATTTAGACAATTTGTGATGGACTCATTCCTCTCTTCCCCATGCTGACCTATGGAAAAGATATAGTTCTGAAACGTTTCTGTACTTTTAGTTGAAATGATCTAAAGTTATGTCTTTTTAAAAAACTTTCTCTCTCTCTCTCTCTCTGCAGGCTATATTTGAGCTGGCTCAGGGCGAACAAGACTTAGTTGAGGATCTCAAGTTGGCAAAGAAGGTAATCTAAAAACCTTTATCCATCTGATTTTCCTCTTACTGGTTGCTTTTGCTCATGTGTTTGAGTTTGTGTTTGTGTGTGTGTTTGTGTGTGTACCTCAGGCCTACCATGACCCGATGCTGAAGCTGTCAATCATGACCGAGCAGGAACTGAACCAGATCTTTGGCACTCTGGACTCTCTGATACCTCTGCATGAAGGTAGGATCAGCCTCAGACAGAAATGCACTCCTCACATGAATCTGATGGTACACACCTGTATAACACAGGACCCTGTAGGTGATTTTGTCACAGGCTTGTTGCAGCATTTTGGACCACATGTAGGCAATTCAAGTATGTGCTGCTAAGATATTTAAAAAGAGAATTACAGTAATCTAGCCTTGATGAAACAAAAGCTGGAGTCATCTATAGCTCAGCTCTAAACTCAACAGGACTGAGTTTGGATATTTTCCTTAGAAGTCCACCTTGTGGAGCTTTGTGGTACTACAACAGCATTCTGACCATACAGTGAATATTAGAGACTCCCAGAAATGAAATCATGAATCATTTACATTATGTGAATCAAAAGCTTTAATTTGGAAAACACATGTTTATGTTGGGAAACATGTTTATAGGAGTATTTGAAAGTCTTCAGCAAAACGAATACTCTTCATGGCATTGAGTTTAGATAATCACTTCATGCTCAATCAGCTGTTGTAGCTGTCTCAGTGTCCCTATTTACTGTTTCTGTGGTGTCTTCTAAAATGTTTGCTTTGGATCCAACAAACCTCTTTTAATGGTTTCATCATTTCGAACCCTTTCCCCTCCGCAGACCTGCTGAGTCGTCTCCAAGACGCAAGAAAAGCTGACGGCTCCACAGAACATGTGGGACACATTCTCACTGACTGGGTGAGTGCATATTATCTTGGCTTACTGTAAAGCTCCTGTGAGCAACTTCAGGTGTGTGTAGATCTATGCGACCCCTGTGGACAAAGTTGCATCTCTTAATTTCAATCCTGTCTCTTACACACTTAAACAGAGGTCAGTCATGTAAATAATTATCCTGCTGCGACAGTGAAATTCAATTCATCGGGGACGCCCGTAGCTTAGTGGTTGGTGCGGACGGCCCAGGTTCGGGTCCGGTCTGTCGCTCCTTTCCTGCATGTCATTCTCACTCTCTCCCTCCCCGATTTCCACCTCTATCTACTGTCCTATCTCTAAATAATAAAAGCGTAAAAAGCCCCAAATTAAACCCTAAAAAAGCCTGAATGGTGAGATTTCTGAACAGTTGAATAAAGAATCTCCTCATCTGTTTCACTAAAAAGTAACCATGTGTGTGTTTGTATTTCCCTGCAGCTGCCCTGCCTCTCCTCTTACACTCCGTACTGCAGTAACCAGGTGAAGGCGAAGTCTTTGTTGGACCAGAAGAAGCAGGACCGGCGGGTGCAGGACTTCTTGCAGCGCTGTCTCCAGTCGCCCTTCAGCAGGAAGTTGGACCTGTGGAACTTCCTGGACATCCCCCGCAGTCGACTGGTGAAATACCCGCTGCTGCTCAGAGAGATCCTGAAACACACGCCCAACGATCACCCCGACCGACAGCACCTCGATGAGGCGGTGAGGAAACAAGTGTTAGGATACTTTACACCTTCATCCTACAGTTCTTCATCCGAATCTGACTGAAGTGTAGGAATGATCAGTGTTTGACTTATTAAAACCAGTCAGAAAGTATAAGCCATAAGATATGTTTGGATGGGGTTTATATTTGGTCTGTTTTCTCTCCAGATGCTGATGGTTCAGAGCGTGGTGGCGGACATTAACAGCCGGACGGGGGAGTCGGAGTGTCAGTACTACAAGGACCGTCTGTTGTACTCAGAGTACACACACAGGGATGAACTCATCGGCCGGTCCAGGACGCTCAGTTGCCATGGAGAGCTGAAGAACAACAGAGGACTCGTTAGTACATTTCTACTATTCCATACCTTCACCAAACCTGTGTACTTCCACCCTCTCTGATATACCTCACACAGACCATCTGCTTAGCTCATTTGATTTATGAGCACCTCAAAGTCAGGGAAAGTTTTGGGATTTCTGGGAGCAACAGTTTGACCTCCAACAGTCAATGATTTCTGTAATTCATTTTGGCTGTTCTACTGATTTCTAGGCCAGAATTACTTTTTACAGGACTCAAGGAATCACCATGTAGAGAAAAATATAATTTCAGCGCTCTCTCTCTCTCTGTCTTCTTCCAGAAGCTTCACGTGTTTCTGTTCCAAGACGTCCTGGTCATCACCAGGTCTATCTCTCTAAACGACCATCCAGTCAGCTACCAGCTCTGCCGACAGCCAATCCCCATCCGGCAGCTGGACCTGGAGGACCTAACAGACGGGGAGATGAGAGTGGGCGGGTCCATCAGAGGAGCCTTCAGCAATAATGAGCGTAGTAAGTACATCTCACATACCACAGATACTCCAAACACATTTTTTTCAAACCAGCAGATTAGATATTTTCATTTGTGTTCTTGCGTTGGCCTCAAGTACAGTACAGTAAAAAAAAACTGTCCTGCTGGGTGCCGACTTGGTTAAAAAGGACTTGCGCCATCTCTTCTGGCCCCATTAACCTCCCTCTGCTCCCTGTTGTCTCTCTCCTTCTCACAGCAAAGAACTTTTTCCGGGTATCGTTCCGCCTTGGAGGTCAGCTGCAGAGTCACTGCTTCCAGGCCAGCGACGCCTTCAACAAACAGCAATGGATCAACTGTATCAGACAAGCCAAAGAAGCTGCGGCACTGACCGGAGAGCAGCCGGCACAGACGGGACAGAGTCTGGAGACGGGGCTGGGTGGACACATAGGCCCGCTGGGGGAGACGGGGCTGGGTGGACACATAGGCCCGCTGGGGGAGACAGGTCTGAGATTGTGTGGAGAGTCAGAGCTTGAGGATGGAAAAGGAAACTGGGGTGAGATGGAGGCAGGGCTGGGTTTAGAAAGAGAGGAAGGTGTGAGTGGAGGGAAAGATCTGAGTTTGGGTGAAGAGGCAGGGGTGGGTTTAACTCCAGAGACAGAGACCAGGAGAGGGATGGAGACCGTTTTGGGAGGGGATGGGGATTTGGAATTAGATGGAGAAATTGGGTTGGATGGTGAGACAAGTCTGAGGAGCAGTGAGATGGATGCAGGTGTGAAGATGGAGACAGGGCAGGGGGTCGGAGGTGAGATAGATGCAGAGCAAGAAGCTGATGTGAAGGTGGATGAAGGAAGCAGAGGAGAAAGAGGTGAGGTTCTAAGCGGTGGTGGTACTAATATATCCGCCTCCATTTCCCCTTGTACTCCTCCTGACCAAGAGGTGAAGGAGGAGGAGCACAATGACGCCGAGCAAGTGGAGGAGGTGGTGATGGAAACTGGCGAGGTAGCCTCCCTGCAGTGCGAGGAGCTGAGCTTTAGATGCTGATGTTTGGACCAATTTTTTTTTTTAAAAAGACAATAAAACACTGACGGTCTGTCGCTGCCGCTGCAGTCAGTCAAATCAAAGACTTGATGATGATGCCAAAGGATTATCAACGATATGAAACTCAAACAACGGATAAGTTCCAGAACACTGTAACTGCTGTAACCATGGTAACCCTTTCATTCTAGAATGCTACAACATCAGTCAGTTTTGCGCCCAGTTACACTGGTCCTATGTAACTGTGCTCATTCCACTGATGTATTGATGCCATTTTCAAAGACGCTGCCATGATCTATGCATCGGTGAAAACCTCAGAGAGAGGTTATTGTGCTGTTCTACACGTCATACATACACATATAATTACAATGTGGGATATTCATGCTTAAGCTGGGTAAGATGTCTAACTAATAGGTAAATGACGTCAGAGTAATCCCTCAGTCTTCAGATGTCAGTCTGCAGGCTGCTCTAAACACCAGGTTTCAGAAAGTGTTTTCATACAGCTCCAGAGAGCTGACCTATCAGAAGACCGTGGGCATTTAACAACGGATTATATATGAAATGATGCAGCTCTGGAGAAAATTGAGAGACCACTCCAAAACTTTCCTTAAATCAGCATCTCTATGTGCTTGGAAGCTTTCCTTTTCCAGCCTCTGTTGAAGTTTAATCCCTCATTCTACTTACTCAAAGGCTCACTATGCGACTTTCAGAGAAGATTTTCTAGCTAAAACAATTGGGATGACACGCCGTAATTATGCCCCCTAACCAAATCAAAATTTACGACAAAAAGTATACAAAACAGAGACACAACGTCACCTAACAGCATCGTGAAGACTGGTGGAAAGCATGCCAAGATGAAAGCATGAAAGCCGTCATTAAAAATCTCAGTAATTCTTCGGAGCAGGTGGCCTTGTGGTTAGTTTTCGCACCCCTTGTACAGAGGCTATAGTCCTCCAAAGTGTGCGGCCCGGGTTCAAATCACACCCATGGCTCCTTTCACACGTCATCCCCCACTCTCTCTCCCTTTCCACTTGATTTCTGACTCTATCCACTGTCCTGTCTCTCCAACAAAGGCACACAAAAAAACAGAGTAATTCGAGCAAATACTGTTTTCTAAACTCTTTACGGTAGTATACTGTTGAGTATGAACTTGTCAGCATTATTCAAGGCCCTGAAACACTGCATCTTTTTAATGATATTAGTTATTTTATATTCAGTTGACAATTTCTGCAAAAAGAAAAAAGACTTAAATGAGAATATTTCATTTGAAAATTTGAAGAAATGTTTTATACATTAAAACCAAAAAGTTTATATATCACACAAATACAAACCTATTTACAGTAATGGTTTAAAAAAACATGTATGTTTGCAGTGGTCTCTTCATTTTTTTTCAGAGCTGTTGCACCACTGTTCCTCTTATGCAATTCATGGTCTCACCACCAAATACTCCTCCCAGGGTCAGACCAGAGACTATTTATACAGTAGGCCTATGTGAAAATGGACTTAGGCCCTCAATGGGTATAAAAATCTAAGCCAGAGTTTAAGTGCCTTAAATCTTTCTAATGGCCAGCGGAGGGCGACTCAACAAGTCCAAATCTCACTTCTCCCTTGATTTATTACCTCACTAAGCATTTTCTTAATGAGTGAATAATCATTTTGGTAAATTAATTGTTTCATGTTTGGATTTTGAAAGCTGAGTAATCTTAAGCTTTTTAAAAAGTTTCTCTGAATTGTTGCCAAAGCATAACGTATGCATTCATTTACTGTTGTTGGTAATTAAAGAGGATTATGTCCTGAAATAAACAATTGGTTTGCTGCCAGTGAAAAGACATTACGGATATGAAGAAAATTCAAGCTGTCCTTGTAACATGACCTTTCCCTCACTACATGCTCCACTTATCCCAAATAGTTGTGCAATAATGCAATTCATGAGAGACAAGGTTACCAACGCAGTATTGTATTTGAGCAATTAATCTACTGGAAGCATTCACAAGACAATCAGTTTGTCTTGTGTAGTTTGCCACGGTATCCTTGAAAAAGAATCAAGTTTAACAAAGCTGCAGTAAATTTAAATGTTGAGTGTTTTTCATGGCAGTCAGAACAATCATGAAGGAGGAGCCTGTGTGTATGTACTGTATGTATGTAAAGAATGTATATTAAGCCTATCTGTATATGAATGTAGGAAAAAAGCCAAACATGTCTTAGACATGAAAACATGCAACAATGTCAAGAAAATCTGTTTGACATTTCACATTACTTTTGTCAACTGTTGTGATTGTGTTGTTCCTTTTGAAGACTGTGATGATACAATGGATAACAAAGGCAAAGAAGGTGTGATGAAACCTGTTTCCAAAGTTTTCAAGACTGGTTATTTGCACATACCAAATATTAAGAGAACATGTCTAAGACAATACTTGTACATACCATCAGTCATCTAATGTGTGGGTGGTCATTAGACCAAAACATAAATAAACTGTTTAAAAAAATGCATTTTACTGAATGGGTTGTTATTTGATGAAGACCAATTGAAACACTTAAATGTTATTGCAGATAAAACAAGCACACAAAAGTTCAATTAAGATGTATAAACATACAATCGAAGTACAAAAAAGTAGTGTTGGGTGGGGGTTGTTGCTGCTGTATAAATCCAATGATGAAATCGCGAAACAGACTGGATTATTCTATGGTTTAATCGGCCAAGGTCAGACAGTTACAACAGAACATAAATTGTTAACAATCACGAACTGACAAAGTACTGACAAAGTTTCTATGTTAACAGACTTTTTTATATTCTGCTAGAAGGTACATCCTACAAATTCTTGGCTACTATGGTACATCTCTATAAGGCAAGAAAGAAGACATCAGCTTGACTCTTAAATGTCAGACATACATTTCATTCTTAGCAAACCTTTGCTTACAACAGACAGTTGGCTCCAAACCAAATATAACTCTGCTGCTATGAGATGTTTTACATATATATGGTTACAGCTTCAACCTAAGAGAAGAGTTACTCTTAGATGGTAGACAGATTTAAATGGTTAATTCACAAAGTTACCAAAATGTATGAATTCATGGAAATTCGTACTAACAAGTAGATAATAAAAAAGAAGAGGACCTAATATTGAACCCTGAGGAACACCTTATTTAAAAAAAAAAAACCACAGGTACAATGTAACTATTAAATGTGTTATAAATGTGCTTACTTTACCTGTCAAAGGGAAAGAGAGTTCATCAAAAAACGTAGGTATTAATAAGAGAGGGTTATTTGTGACTATCAGATTTTCTGCTGATGGTCTCATTGGCTTTTTAAAGAGGACATATTATCCCCTCTTTTCCACCTTTTCAAACAGTCCGCTGTGGGCTAAATGAAACATCTGTGCTGTGCTTTGGTCAAAATATAACCTTAATGAAGCACCAGAGGAGGTTTGTGACCCTGTATAAACCAGCTCTTTCAGAACGCTCCGTTTTGGTGTGTGTGTCTCTTTAACTGCAATGGGCCCCCCCTGAGTTTTCCCCGTAGACTTCACTCCTCTGTAGCGAGAATAAAAATTGCTGGGGGGAGAGATACCAGGGGCGATCTCCTTGTGACATAATTTGAAACAGAGCATGTTTCTCTGTGTTTTAAGACTTATGCAGACCAGACAAAGGGCTGGATGGATTTATTTCACATTTTGTGGGTCAGGGGACACTCAGGTTACTCAAATATGTGTTCAAAAACACTGTAAAATAGATTTTTCACAAGATGTCCCCTTTAAGATAATAAAGAGCAAACAATTCATATTAATGTCAGTCAGTTTCATAACCGGTTTAAAGCTCATCACACGAGCTTATGCAATTCATGGTCTCACCACCAAATACTCCTCCCAGGGTCAGACCAGAGACTATTTATACAGTAGGCCTATGTGAAAATGGACTTAGGCCCTCAATGGATATAAAAATCTAAGCCAGAGTTTAAGTGCCTTAAATCTTTCTAATGGCCAGCGGAGGGTGACTCAACAAGTCCAAATCTCACTTCTCCCTTGATTTATTACCTCACTAAGCATTTTCTGAATGAGTGAATATATGTTCAAAAACACTGTAAATTAGATTTTTCATACGATGTCCCCTTTAAGATGATAAAGAGCAAACAATTTATGTTAATGTCAGTCCGTTTCATAACCGGTTTAAAGCTCACCACAGCAGCTTCAACGCGTCACAGATATCAGGATATTGACACTGCAATAGCTCACTATTGCCAGAAGATGGAACTAAAGCTATTGTTTAGTAAAGCAGTTGCAGTTAAATCTCAGTGAAGAAGACTTGTGCTTACAGTAAGCATGGCGCGGGTTGTGTATTGGTTTGACTCCCTGCGCTGCTGGATCAGGACGCAACAGCGGTGACATTGTTGGAGGAGGTGGGGGAGGAAGGGGGGCGGCTCGCCGACATACAGTGACAGAGCGACGGTCGGGAGCAGAGCCTGAATCCCACCATGGACGACAGTCTGACTCGGAGGGAGGCAGCCCGTCCGAGGAGGGTGTCTGCTGCCGCTGAGCTCGGAGCTAACGTTAGCCTGCAAGATGGCGAGCTAATGGAAGTACACCCAGCCAGCAGAGACATTTACCCAGGTCCGGAGAGACTGATGGGTGCTGCTGCTGCTGCTGCTGCCGCCGGAGGGAGGATGGAGAGGAGGAACTCGGCGACGCCGTCCATCCACCAGAGACACATGCCGATAGACCCGCTGAAGTTTCACATCCCGAAGAAAACCAAGGAGAAGAGAGGTGGGCTCATGCGCTGTCACATAGCAACCAACAGCGGAATATGATCATAAATGTACAGTTTCCTTCATCTAATCTGAGCAAAACCTTCCCCTTTAACGCCACCACTGGAAGTGTAGGGACGCTAGTTAGCAGTTAGTCGGGGATGCTAGTTAGCAGTTAGCCAGGTAACGTCACCTGCGTTCTAATAACCCTTTTTATTGAAGTTATGTGTATAAAAGGTAATGTTAGCTGTGTTGGTGATTAACTGTACATCTCTCATGATTCAGGTCAGTGTTTATATCTTGATTTTTAGCTTCCTGTTATGTTTTTTTGCTGGTTAAGGTGGACGCCTCCTTGTTGTGTTTATGTTCAGTGTGTGTGTGTCGGAGGTGTTTCCGTTTAACTTGTGACCGTGTTGACTGTTATACTAAAGTATTCATTGAAGACTTGTTTGATGAGTGTGTTGTGATTTTATAATGAGACACTATAAAAATAAATAAAAAAAGATGCATTTGTGAGGACTCTCCGTGTTCAGCATCTGTTGTAACTATGAAAACCACGGACGCTTCCGGCTGCAAGTCACCAGTTAACACGGACGCAAGTTAAGCCAAGACACCGGGTTCCTTTACTTCTGTTTACCCCAGTCCATTTTAGTGGATTGGGAAGTTTTTTTTTTTTTTTCAATAATGAGAACACAAAAGTATGGAGAAAATCACAGCTTAAATTAAGAAATTTGTCTGACCACATTACTGACATGTAGTTCAGGTTTGAGTTTAGGTTCTTTCCAAATCACAGGTTTGATTCATAGACTGTATAAACATTATTTACAGTCTATGGTAGTGGTGGTCCTGTTGTTCTAGGAAAATTTAGATGAAGCTTCAAGCTAAAATGGTGTGGAGTAGAAGAGTCTGTCTAGCCATTGGTTTTTGTGTACTTTATATACCTAACCCTGCCCATCCCTTGGACCCAGCTCCAAAGGAGCAATATGTAACTGAGTTTCAAATGGGTACTGCAGTCCATATTCAAAACACTGACGAGAGCTGTCCCCTTCCACCCCTAGAGTTGATGAGACACAGGTTGCCATGCTGAAGCTTCAGTGTTTGGCCAGATCTGCGTTGGTCTTGAAACCTTTCTGCACTCTAACCTCGTTATTTTAATAAAGCATCTCCAATATTGATCCTAGTTTGAGCACGTTTCTGCTCGTGGAGCTTATTAGAAACATGCAGAGGCTTTTTAGGTCGGGTATAATCACTTCTATCTGAACCAGTTCTCTCACCGGCTTCCATCACTGCAACACCTGTTGGTTTGACCTGATAACTGCTCTCATATCTGACAAACCGAGGGGTGTCTAAAACAGTGTGGGGGTGGGGCCTTGAAACCGCCTGCCCTCTCTGGTCCAAACAAATCCAGATCATTCAGGACCAGAATCTAAAGTTAGAAGGAGGACATACTGGCTGCTGCATTGTTGTCAGAGAAGCCAGCACTTCATTATAGCATGTTTCCTTAATGTCTGATCATACAGTAAGATACCTTTATCATTTTATTCAGTGGATATCTAACAGACTACTCCTTTAGAATTTACACCAACCTATCCTGATTATAACCAATTATCTCTTATTTAAGCCAAAGCCCGACCTTAAAAATCAGTTTACTAGTCGTTGTAAGTTCTGCCAAGCCTGTGAATCAGTTCTAATTGACTGCACGATATTTCAAAAACAGATATTTGTATCTTTTCTATCTGCGATGTATATTTGGATATGAAAAATACAGAGAATCAACCAGTTAAATGCAGCCCACTTTTTATGGATATATATTATACCTGCATGAACGATGTGAGAAACATTTACCCTGCTCTTTTTATCTGCTTCAACTAATATTCAACAAAAGAAAAAGACAATCATAACAAATCACTGATCCAGAAAAAGGAGAAAGCTTAACTTATACCCATAAATATTTTCTTTGCTTGTGGGTGTGACTGCACATCAGCAGCACCTCTCCTAGGTGTTGAATACGCCAACTGATCCCCCTTCTGCACACAGAGGAATACAGCTGCTCCAGGTCCTTCAGTCCCCTGAGAGTTTGGCACAATAAAGGGTTCAGGGCTCCTGTTATAATTAGGGCAGACTGACAGCTATTATTATGGGCTCTCCAGATGGCCAAACCTTCTGTTTGTTTTTTAGATTGAAGCTCACTTGGAAGCATTAAGGGTCGCCGTTATTAATTACGATAAGACAGAACGTTGAACCGGAGCATAAAAAATGATAGTTTTTATCGAAATCTGTACCTTTTTTATATTCTAAGTTCTTGTAGAATATGTAACGTTTAACCTAATAGTGGTTATTAAGTAAAAGTTGTAAATTGAACAGAGAGAAGTCCTCACAGTCCGGGGGAGTGTGAACGCGTTCTGACCGTACTGTGTTTGTCCCTGTCTGTGTTTCAGCTCTGTTTCAGTACGTCTCCACTGAGTCCAGAGAGTATGAAGACATGATGACCGCCATGACCTCCTGTTACATCGACACGAGCTCTTCGGCCTCCTTCACCTACTGCAAACCTCGGCTCGTCCACAGCGAGCCGCTGGAGAAGGAGGTGAGAGAGGGACGGGTGGAGGGTAGAATCTGTCCTGCTGCTGTGCCTCGTTACCTCATTTCACAAAAGCCCTCTTCAGACTGCTCTGCAACAGCGCCATAACGAAGCTCCGCCGTCATCACACTTATTCATATCATATTGATTCCGAAACGGTGTAATTTTTGTGTCCCACTCTGTGAATTTACATTTCCTTACGACGTTGTGGAAGTGCAAGAGAGCAGGGCGCAGCGGGAGCTCCACACACACACACACACACACACACACACACACACACACACACACACACACACACACACACTTAGTGCTGGCTCCACTGATCCCATCAAGCCACTTTAACGCCTCTATTGGGAGTTTAAACGGCAGTCTGAAGAGGGGGTGAATCATTACAAAAGTTCACAGTATGGCAAGGACAAAGGGTTGTCATGATACCAGAGTTCTTAACTTTGATACGATACTGGTAGAAATAAAACCATTTTGATACCATGGCAACAAAAATACAAATCCAAGGCACCTAATATAGGTTCATGTCTTGTTTTTAATTACCGGAAACAAACTCCTGCACACTAAAAGGCACAAAACACTGGCAACCTTTTCTTAACAAAAACAAACCATTGTGCATTTTTGACAGCGTCATTTCCTCTGCTCCTCCGCTGCTCAAAAAAAATGTTGACTTTACAAGGAAGTTGGATGCCGGAGAAAAGTCGTTTAATATATAGACCAATGAGAAAGAGGAATTTTGCTGTCTGGTTTTTTATGTCTATTTGTCTTCCACCAATGAAAGGCTGTTTAGCAAAGTGTGATGTGCTGACATTTTTTACCCATGGAGCCATGTTTCCTTTGATTAAAATGATTGTGTGTGTTTCAGTTTGTGGAGAAGAGGAAGGAGATGAAGGCCGACGGAAGGACGGAGAAAGAGCTGGAGGAGAGCTACTGTTTTCTGTTGGCTGATTCTGCCAAGGTGAGATTCATACCTCTGTTCTGTAGAATTTACCACGTGAAAGATCAACAGATCCGGTGTGATAACAGAGAATCGAGACCTGAAAAGAGATTCACAAATTCAAAGTCTGAATCAATCAATCAATCAGACTTAAGTTACAAAGCATCTTACATTTGTGATGTCATTTGGAGCCAGAGTCAGCGCAGTAGGGTTTAATGATAGACACTTATCATTGGCTGCAGTAAAGGTCGTAAACCCCGCCTCCTCAGTCAGCAGGGGGGGCGCTACAAAAAAAAGCTTCACTCCACTGGAGAGCGTGTCCCGTCTGTTATTATTTATAGTCAATGGTTTAAAGTGATGATATTTATGTTCCTCAGTAGTCTGATGAGCGTATCGCGTGACTATCGATATCGGCTAATTCTTTCTCTGATATGCGCCGATATCACTAGATTTCTTCATCAGTCAGGAAGTATTTCATTTGAGTTCTAATGTATTACACTAGCATTTCTCTTTTCTCAGGGGGCGCTATATGGATTACAGCAAGCATGAGCAGAGAACCTGACGTGATAACGTGCTCACTCAGTTCAGGGTTTTAAGACTTATTCCACAGAACTTTAAACACACAATCACTTTGTCAAACAGTTTGCCTGTTTGTTGTTTTTGGTTTCATCTATTTAAGTGAAATAACAGTTTCCCTGATCTGGAAAAACAATGTGATGCTTCCTCATACTGCACAGACTGTCGTCATAGCTGCAGGAAAAAAATCACCTGGTTTTCTCTAGTTCAAACAGGGACCGACATCAAATTCTAATCTGGTTTGTCATGTTTTTGAATGACTGTGTGTTTCAGGTGCCTTTGCTCTGTGAGAAGGGGCTGTTGGTGGGTCAGAGCCGGGTCACAGTTCTGGGAGACCCCTCTAAAGGTAGGACTGAACACACACGACCTGGTACTTACAGAGACAGTCACACATGTTGTAACCCTTTGAATCCTTTCTTTCATAAAATGTTGTTGTGTAGTTTCTAAAAATAATGCAGCAGTTTGTCAAGAAAGTAGTCATTAAAAACAAGCTTGGTGAAGCTGTGATCTACATCATTGTGTGTGTGTGTGTAGGAGTGTATCTGTCCAGATACTCAGACCTGCTCCAGAATAACCCCGTAACTCCTGGGTTCATGGGGGAGATCATAATATTCAAAGTGATGAAGGTAAGTCGTCTGCTGACTGGATATATTCATTTAAAAGACGTGGTTATAAAAAAGCTTTTAAAGTGATGTTGTGTATAACATTTTTGGTTTTGGTTCCAGGGGAAGGTGAAGAGCATGTATGAAAACATGAAGAACCTGCAGGATCCGACTCCTCGCTTCGACAGCCACATCTCCAAGAACGCCAGCAAAGTCACCTCGACCAGCTCTTACCGCGCCTTCGAACTCACACAGGTAAATACAGTTTAAAGCTCCCTTCAGACAACTGCAACCCTGCTACTTTAAAAATCTGCTGATTACAAATGTACTTAGGATATGAAATGTGAACATTTTGGAAGCCTAAGTAATGGGCTTCCATTTTTTTTTGTCCATCTAACAATCCAAACTCATGTACTATCACAGGTGACCAAAACAACTCCAAACCCTAGCTTTTTAAGAAGCAATGAAACAAAAGAAATGTTGGTTTGAAAAATCACCAAATTCATTCTGTGTGTCCTGTACGTATGGCATGTACTGACTTACTGACTTTCAAAGTCTGAAATGATAAATCACCAAGGGCCAAATGCCAAGTTTTCACTCAGACTGCACCCCGAGTTTCTCCTGCCAGCCCCCCTAGTATTTCTTTCTGCATGAAGTCTGAGTGAGCTGACGTGAGAACGCAGCAGGATATAAACAGGAGAATTCACCTTGAGCCAATGGGAAGGGGTGGTGATGTTTATTCCCTGCGATTGGTGCACAGCCTTAGACTGTATACATGCAACCATTGTGATCTCTGTGCGTGCAATTAAACGGCTGCATTATGTTTTCTTTTTGTCAGTATGTTCTTGTCCGCTCTTTTGTTGATATTGTTGTTTCTTCTGTCATTTCCGAGTCGTTCTGTTTACGTCATGTTTGCCTCAGGAGATCCCCCCCCCCCCCCCCCCCCCCCCCCCCCGTCCAACAGGGATAATCTCCCGCTGTGAAGTGCATGTGTGAACAACCAGATCAGGAGGATCTCAGGGGCATTTCTCCTGAATTTCTCGAGAAATGTTCAGGTTTTTCACATGTGAAAACGGCTATTCTGTGCTTTTATTTCAGCACTACTTCTACGAGTATTTATTCGACGAGCTGCGGGAGAGACCTCGTCAGGTTTGTCCGTACGCTGTCGTCTCCTTCCAGTTCAAAGGAAAAGACTCTGCTCTACCCAGCAAACCTCTCACACCCGTCAGGTACGGAATGTTTGGGCCAAAAAAAAAAACCCAACAACAAATATTTGATTGGGTTATTTCCTTCTGCTATTGTGCTCCAGACGTTTACATGCATAACAATGCATAAACTAAATGTGAGATATGTTTTCTTTATGCTGTGTTTGATGGATAGGTTGAACAGCCAATCAGCAGAGGGGAGTAAAGGTGAGCCCTCACTGAATCTCAGCAGACCTTTTAAAAAGAGTTCATAAATACAGCCCTCCATTTTTCTTTGTTATTGTGTTTATTTTTAATTTTGTCTTTCCACAGAGCGTGCTCAATTCACCGTGTGGACCGGAGATTTGGTGAAAGGCGACCAGGTTCTCTACCAGATCTCCCTTCGCTCCTTCTCTCCTCCCTTCCTTCCCCAAAGACTGTGAGTACCAAACCTCCTCCTCCTCCTCTGGCTGTTCTAAAGACATTTATAACCCTCTCTAACAATCAAAAAAATGTGCCAGATTTGCTTTGATACATGGAGTTAAAGGACAGGAGCAGATTAATCCTCTGCTGCTAAACTAGACCATCTGTTGGAAGGAGAGCGTGCTCACACTTTTGCATTGATTTTTCTCTGTTTGAATCTCACCGCCTGTTTCCTTCAGTCCAGAGAAACTGGAAATCGGTTGTTTGATGAGGTTCGAGAAGGTGACCAAGCTCCTCTCCTCAGAGTTGTTCTCCTACAACCTCTACACCAGCAGCCAAGAAGGTGAAGTCCAGTCAGCCTTTACAGCGATGATGCATTATTGTGTCTGCTGTTTGTGTTGTATTATAGCAGATATACTAAAGTGTCTAAAGTGAACTTGAGTGCTTCTGTGTGTAGTTGTGAATAGTGGCCATTGCTGCAGTCTCCTGGAGGTGACCGACAGATTTCGCTCCACGACCAGCGTGAAGGTGCTGCTGCAGGAGCTGGAGAAAAACAGAGTGGTGAGTTCGTCTCAATTTAATATCGTGAATCAGTCCTCATTTTTTGTGCAAGGCAGCTCAACATTTTGAAAACAAAAGCTGCTACTTTCAAAATGTCTTGCTAGTTTTTTTTTAAATTACCAACCCTGCCTTTAACTTCCCATAATGGCACAATTGAGCAAGCGTCTCTTTGCGTATTTTAAATAGACTTGTGTTAATGCATGGTCTCTTCTCCTTCTTCTCCCGTTCCCTTGCTTAAAAAAAGTCAGTCCACTTTATCAATTCTAGACTGGTTAAAAAAAACGAAATAGGTCTGATTAGCACAAACTGCTTGTCCTCTAATGAAGTCAGTAAAAAAGACGAACTTCTTAAAGATTTGTTTGTTTGTTCTGTTTGTTTGAACCTGAATGTGTCTTTAAATGCAAACTTTATGGATGCTAAATCAGACGACTGAGGAACATAATTTAAGCATCGGCAGGAAGCAGCTGTTGCAAAATATTCAAACGAAGGCGTATGAAGCTTCTGTTTTAACATGAGAAGTCGCACCGCAATCTGTGCATGTAGGGACGTACCAGTAGACTCATCTCTCTCTCTCTCTCTCTCTCTCTCTCTCTCTCTCTCTCTCTCTCTCTCTGCCTTTATATATATCACTCACTTGGGCATGTGCAATGCTGATTATACACACATAAAAATAAGGTCGGTGGGCCTCAGCAGCTCGCCTGAGTATCCACAGTGTGCGAAACATTGGACAGTATATGTGGGGATAATTTCTCAGTGTTTTTATATTTCTTCTTCAAACATGTTGTGCTTGTTTTATAATGAAACTGGAGGAGGAAAATAAACTCTCAGTGTTTAGAAAGATGAAATAGAAATGTAATTGTTGATGCTTTTCTTCAGGTTCTGGTGACTCCGCTCACAGACAAAGGCTTTCTCTTCCTGCTCTCCAGTGTTCAGATGGCCACACCCCCTGGTATGACATCACACACTTTGGTTATTATTGAAAAAACATGAACAGTGAAACTAATCCAGTCCATTCATTCAACTTTCAGCACATCTGCTTTCCATTTCTGAAATTGAAAGCCTGAATAAAATGCAAAACTATCATAGGTTTGTTTGTTGTTTTTTTTTTTAACTGGGGAAAAGTGTGATTTTCTCACTTCCTGTTGTGTGTTTGTGTTCACAGAGCGAGGAGAGAGCTGGAGGAGATGTCTTCAAGCCTTGTTTATCTTCCCGGACACCAGAGATGTTGCCAAAACCAGTGAGTAACACCGGGACTGCAATTATTCATTCATCATAATCTTATATTATTATGATCTGAATGGTCCCATATTATTATTTTTAGGTCTTAAGATGATCATTTAATATTAACCCATGGGGCGCTGGTTTAGCTCAGGTGGTAGAGCAGGTGGTTGCTGCTTTGACTCTTGGCCCTGACGCAGTTTAGTGAATGTCATCCCTCGCTCTCTCTTCCCATGATTCCTTTCACTCTCAAGCTGTCCTATCAATAAAATAAATAGTGGTGAGTGAGGAGTTAACCAACTGGAGGATGGCGTCTCCGTTTGCCTAGAACCAAAACAGACTGAAGCTTTTACTTTGAAATGATCGTCCTGATGTAAATGTTCATTTTCTTTTTTCTTTTTCTTCTTGTAGCGCTAAGGCTTTCCTCCACTTCCCGTGATGCCTCTGTGCCGTCGATGTCCGGTGGCCAGGTGATGCCACAGATGAATCAGTTCATCCCAGCATTGCATCACGCCCTGGTCAAAGCCCGCGCCAACCCGCCTGCAGACCTGTCTGCTGGTGTGGAGCGCCAGGCGAGGGATTACCTCACCGGCCTGAAAGACGGCAAGGTAACCGGAACCCCTAAATGTCTGTTTGTGTAATGTGTTTTTCCCATGACACTTGAGGAGGACGAAAGTCTTTACTGGTTTTTCTTTGTGAGATGAGCGACGGTGACCTTTGCTGGCCACATTCCAAAGAGAACCAGCGAGGTTATTAAGATTTACGGCCAAACTAGATTTCTTAAATGAGGGTGTTTTATGAATCTAAGATCAGAGCATTGTTCTGCTTTCACAGGGCTCCAATATAGCAGAACATTTAATTCACCAGGTTAGTGATGTTACGAGCAGACCTGTGGGCAGCTGTGGCTCAGTTGGAAGAGTCGGTCGTCTCTCAACCAGAAGGTCGAGGGTTCGATCCCCACCTCCTGCAGCAACATGTAAGATGTGTCCTTGGGCAAGACACTTACAACCCAAGTTGCTCCCGCTGCTTTGTCAGCGGTGTATGAATGGGATTAGTTATTCTGATGGACTCTTTACGCAGCAGCCTCTACCATCAGTGTGTGAATGTGTGGGTGTGACCTGCGGTGAAAAAGTGCTTTGAGCAGTCAGAAGATTTTAAAAGCGCTGTACAAGTCCATTTATGAGATACCCAACAGATGGTCCCATTTGCTAAACTTGAGATGTAAATGATGTGGAAACAGCTTGAAAAGTGACAAAGACATGTGTCATATTTAATTGCTCAAAACTAATCTAGGTCCGTCAACGAAGACAACAAAAGACATTTAGGATCTTAAACCAAATAATGTGAGCAAATCTTTAATATGCAATGTGTGAATTAATAAACTTAAATTAAGCATTTAGTCTTTGTTGTTATTTTTGTTTTTGAATGTCTAGTCTGGTCGCTCTACAACTCATTTGTCAAATATCAACTTTTGTGTTCACAGTGGGACACAGTACGTCTTTCTAATGATTCAATTCAGAGTTAATCTGTGGGATCATAAGCCTCCACTCTTCTTCAAGTTCTTATCGGAAGCTTTTGGAACATTGTTTGTGCTCTGCAGGTCCGACAGTACCCCATGGGAGAGTATGAAGCCCTACAGGACGAGGGAGGGACGGCTGCTCCTAAACACCATCGGGTGAACATGGACGGCTACCTGCACTCCTACCTGTACAGCCCCACTCTCTACCTGCTGTCCGTGGCCCGGGCCCGGCAGATTGTGGAGGCGCACTGTGACCCAGAGGAGCCGCGAGAGGTCAGGATGAGGAAGAGCTCTGGAGGACAGAGGGAGGCTGCAGGGGGAGAGACGACCAGCAAACCCGGAGAAGAAAAGAAAAATGTAAAGGTGAGACTGATGTTTGGATGAAAATGTCCAACTCAAAGTGAGTTTCTTCACAAATATAGTCTCAGTTTGGTGTAGTTATGACTTTTCAAACCCTCAGTTCTGCGTCTTCTCTGTGTGGCTCAGATGCAGCAGTTGGTCGACCTGGTTATAACTTGTAAGAGGAACGCAGAGAACGAGGTAAAGAGGGAGGAAGCGGTACGCGTGAGGGCACCGGGGAGGAAGAGGAAACTGGATCAGGAGACGGCAGAGAGGGCACTTAAACTCCTGAAGGCGTCACAGGAACCTGAAAGACATGACAAGATCCCAGGTGAGCAGACGGGAGGCACTTTAACACTCACAGCCTCCATGTCCCCCCCCCATGCAGGTGAAGGGACTCTTTAAAGTTGCCTCTCTTTTTTTGTCATTCTGATGCAGGTGATGTCTGGGTAGTTAGGGCGATCAAGACTGACAAGGAAATAATGTCCACAGTTAGCTTCACATCTTTTTATGAATTAAGGAATATTTTGAATAAATAAAAGATGTTAAAACAAATTCCAAAACTCTTTATATCACCAATAATAACAAATCTCTTTTTAAATATTCAGATGCAGCCTCTGTTTTTGGTTTTGAAGCGCAGAATGCTTTTTTAAAAGACTCTGAATTTGGGGCGCTGATACTATAGCCTAGTGGTTATGTTGCAGCTGCTTTGGGTTCAAATCCGACCTCAGCCCTTTCCTGCCATTTCCTGCCATAAAGCCAAAAAGGTCAACAAATACCTTGAAAAAAAAAAGACTGAACTTTCTCAACATTGTGTCACCTAATTTAAGTTTTAATTCACGTTTATGAAAAGTTGATCCATGACAACAGACCCTTCAGTATTAATCATCAGCTCAAATCTTTAAAACATAAATGCACATAGTACTCTCTGGCTCCTGCACTCAGGTTTCAAATCTGCTTCCCCGCTTATGTTGTTTATAAATGTATTTTAATTATTACTGAACAAAACGTATGTACAGAAAAGATGGGGGGGGAGTGCTTTTCCTTTTCCTTTTCCTTTTTTTCTATCGATTGGTTTTGTTGGGTTGTGTTACTGACATGTTTATCCTCCTGCGTTTGGCCCCCAGTCCAGGGAATCCCCGTCCCTGTCCCCGTCCCCCCTGGCTCTCTTGCGTCTGTGGTTGGCTCGTTGGGTTTGAGGGATTTAGATCTGAGGGAAGATGGATCTGAACTGTCCTCACAACTTCTCAACCTGCTGACAGGTGACTTCAACCTTACACTTTCTGCTAACACATTCACTAACTACTTCACCTCTTGTAGTCTGATTTTTATCTTCATTCTTTTTTTTTTCTCCTCTCTACTTAAGTGTTCACCCATCCCCTGCTCTCTTAGTCACAGAAGATGTCTTTGCTGGCTTCTATTGATCATTCATCTTACCCTGTTCCAGCCGTCATGTTGCATAAACACACACATCACTCGAAAGAGCCTGTAAGTTATCATGAAGTCAGTGGTGATGTTTTTCTGCAAACCAACAGGCCTCAACCAGGCTGCCAGGGGAACGGCCAATGAGAGCCCTTGTGAAGTCCAAGAGGTGGGTCAGGGTGAGTCCTATCCGTTCGATAGGTTGGCCACCAAGCTCGGCCTGCCCACCAACTGTGACATCGACCTGAGGAGGCAAGACGAACTGGAGGTAAAAGAGATGATTTCAGTACATATTTCTGTTTTTTAGCTTTAAGTGGTCTTTTCTGAAATGTTTTGAATAATTGAAAACACTGCGGTTCATTACAGTCTCCTTTAAATCTCGCCTGCATTTGTTGCTTTTTCTTAACATACAGGCCATTATGATTATGAACAATATGAAAATCACCAGAGCTGAGAGGCTGTAGATTTGTGCAGTGAAGTATAAATGTTATAACGTCAAGCACAGTACACTGACATGGCCGTGGCACGGTTTGCAAGAGGTGTGAGTGCCGTTGCTCATGCACGAGTAGACAACATGGAAATGAAGTGTAATCGATCCCTGCCTCCATTACCGAGAAACCCCAGAGTGTTCTGTCTGAATCTGAGTAACATGACTGAAAATAAACCACAAAGTCAGCAAGTTAGCAGCCATGTTGTCTGTGTTGTTCTCCGATGTACAGACGCAGACTCGACCCCACCTCCCTTTTATTTATTTTTTTATTTTCAAGTCCGCCTCTCCTGTGTGTCTTAAAAAAAAAAAAAAAAAAAAAGCATGCTTCATGGTCATATAAAGCCATGCATTTGTTTTATTACGACGTCATGTACAAGCCAAGGTGCTCAGGTCTGGTTAGTCCTGGAGCAGTGTGCAGTGCAGGCCAGCGAGGGGAATAGGGAGGGGGGACAATCGTATTTAAGCACGGCGAAACTGGGCCTAGTGTGAGTGCACCCTGAGGACTCTAAAGTCCTGTGAACTTTCATTGAGAATACTTTTCAGGGTAAATATCTAACGTAATATATTTGGACCTTCTTGTGCTCAGTTTTCCCAATATACATGTACTTAAAGTAGGCTGGCTAAGGTTAACACGGTGTGTCTGTGTGTCTGTGTGTCTGTGTGTCTGTGTGTCTGTGTGTCTGTGTGTCTGTGTGTGTCTGTGTGTAGGAGCAGACGGCGGGCAGCATCAGCAGTTTGGAGGGATTCAGTCCCAGCTCCCACAGCGGGGAGACGAATCACACAAGAGGGAGAACACGAGGATACGAGGAGGTGGAGGAAGAGTGGGAGATCCCGTGGATCCTAATCCCCATCACAGGTCGGTGTCAAGTATCAAACATTTTGACGACCTTAGTGCAGGACTGTTTGCTACTGCTGCTGTTTTGTATTGTTGTTTTGAACAAGCAGCTCCTGACTGCAGTGAATAAAACAACTAAAACTGATCAGATTTAAAAAGTGAAAGTTGAGGTGTGAACTCTTGTGTGCAGGTCTGCGCTCAGAGAGATACACCCAGAGAGAGAGAAACATGGGACCTCAGGACCCTCGCTTCCAGCATCTCACCACGGCAACAAGCATCACCACAGCAACGTGCACTACCCTGTCCCCGGGGCCCAGCCCTTCCCCCTCCCCCACACTGGCTCCTAGCCCTCCCTCTTCACCATTATATTGCCCTTCTCCTGATCATGGCCCTTCCCCGTGTCGTGGCCCTACCCCGTCCCCTGTGCCCAGTCCTCCCCCGTCTCCCTCCAAATGCCCTTCCCCTCACCTTAACCCGCCCTCCTACCCCGCCAGGTGGGAGTCCCTGGAGTCTAATGAGCTCAGCTTGTTTAACAAGAACCAACGTGGTGCTAACGAGGAGCGGTTCGCCCCGACAGCCTCCAGGGAGTCTGCAGGTAACCTCAGACACACAGTCAGTCCCAGGGTGCACCTGTTGCATCAATGTTTTCACTTTTGTCTCCAAAAGTTTGGACTGCTTTGTCAAAAAAATATTTATTTTTCCTGCTGCAGAATTTGCTAAAGCTAGACTTTTCTGAACTTTCTTTGGTCTTTTGCTTTTGAGGTCTTAAGTTGTTTAAATTTAGTTTTCTAAATAATTAAAATTTGGGAGACCAATTAAATCAGGGAGTGAAGATCCCAGAACATTCTTAAACTCTGTGGATAGAAATATTATTCTTCATCTTCCATCAGTTTTCTTTCATTAGTGCTCAAGTGTGTTTCCAGTCTAACTAACAGTCTGCTCTCTGCAGGAGTCTTCAGGGACAGAGAAGAGAAGACTGCAGACCCGTCCTTTTCCTTTTCCATCCATCCATCTAGCACTCTAACTCCGAAGAGCAGGAAAAGCTTTTCATCACCTCCCTCTGAGGGTGACAAAGAGGCAGAGGGGGTCATGGAGGTAGTGATGGAAGGAGAAGCAGAACTTTTAAAAGAGAAACGGGAAACTCAGGTGCCGGTTGAGCGTGAGAAACAGAACGAGGAAGTAGAGGACGATGTGGAAATGATGGAGGTGGAAGCCTGTGGTGAGGAGGGAAAGGGAGACGCTAAGGTGGCAGGCGCCTCTTGTTTTTCTCTGCGCGTCTCCTCACCTCCTCCTCATCCCCTCAGAGGTATCGACAGCATCGTGGACAAAAACCTAGGCAACTTCTCCTCTGACATCCAGCTCCTCCTGCAGGATGAGAGCATTCCTTACAGCTCCCCACAGTCTCCACACTCCACCTCGAACACAGAAACCTTAGCCCTCCCACACGCCCACATATCTCAGTTCTCACAGTACGTGACCTTCTACAACCCCCGGCCGCCCGTCCAAGACTACATCAGCTCTCTGCAGGACAGCATGAGCAGCATGCTAACAGACTATGAGGAGAGCTGGCTGAGCGGCAAGCCAGCAGCCACCAGCCAGGCGTCTGCTGATGTCTCTCTGGAGAGCTCTGTTAGTGCTTTTGTGTCCAGCATAAGAGCGTCTAATGTTAAAACAGACCGAGAGGATGATGAGCTGGCGGATGCTGACTCTGGAGGTGAAGTTTGGCAGCCGCTTACAATTACCAAACAGTTTACTGACGCAACAGACAACGGGAAGTCCCCGACTTTTCATGTCACTTTATCTGATTCTACCTCTGCGTCTGGTTCCGGCTGTAAGCCTGCCAGCACCGCTGTCCTGCGGACTCCTCCACAGCACAGTCCCACATTAGAGATTACTAGAGCAGTTGTAAATGACATCAGAGAAACACAGAACAACAGCGCCCCCAGGGCTGTACATTGTAACTCTGGTGCTGAAGTTACAAACTGTGAGTTGACACTACCAGCAAAACCATCACACCCCTCTGAGCCGGTCTCCAGTCCAGCCTCTGAGGCTGTCTCTGGACCCGACTCAGGCCCGGCTCCCCCGGCCACAGCCCTGAGCTCCCTGATCAGCCAGCTGCAGCCAGAGGTGTTCAACAGCCTGGTGGAGATCATCAAAGACGTGAAGAGGAACTCCCTGCAGTTCTACCTCCACACCAGCGAAACAGGGGACCCGGTGTATGAAGGCATCAAGGTAACTGAATAAATACTTATGAGTGTGGATGTCTGCACACACACAAACTCAAGATTATGTCAAGTTTTACTCTCAATCTGTCCTTCACTAATGATGGTGGGAGTGCAATGACTGATGTTGATGAATCTGGTGAAACTTGTTCCAGGTTAGAAAGTGAAGTCTGGCCAACACTAAAAGAGTTTCATCATTTTACCAGATGTTGAAAATGTGAGAGAAAACGTACAGGTCAACTCCTGCACACTGTTTAACTTTCATTAGTGAAACACCGTGTTACAGGATGAGTTCTCACATTCGTACACACACACACCTCTCCTCTTAGCATTTCTCTCTTTGCCTCTTTTTCCTGCACGCTGTGTGCCAACAACAACTCCCATTTTAAAAGAGTTTCAATCAGGATTCTGAAGCTACATATTCAGTGCGTTTAAGGAGAGCGAAAAACAGCCGCCGCCTCTTTATCTCTGATCACCTACACCTGCAGAGCATGTAGCAGGGTAGAGAGTAGGTGCAGATCATCCTCTAGTTTTTAGATCTTAGATGGTGATCATAAACGGATAAAATGCTGCATTGATAAGATAAACCTTTATTAATCTCACAACGGAGACATTTAGATCATTTATGGTTTCAATGTTTAAAGATTCATTTTTGGGAGTTTGGTGCCTTTATTGTAGAGATAAGACAGTGGACATGCGGGAAAGGAGCCACAGGTTGGTTTCGAACCTGGGCTGCCCACTTGGAGGACTAAAGCCTCCATACATGGGGCGTGCGCACTAACCACTGCGCCACCAGCGCCTCATGTTGATAAATTCTCCTCAGTTGACGGTTTACTTGACCTACTTAAAGTTTGATCTGGATGATCATCGTGTCTCCCCGCTGACACTGCAGTAGTGAATGACAGCTGGCCTCCGTCATGGGCGGTGCACTCTGTCTTTTGTTGTGAATGTATATGGCCGTTCAAAGTCCAGTACCTGAGTGTGAGATACTCAAGGAAAACAAACCTCTTATATCCGGGCTGATCCGGTGTTTATTGAACATTCAACATGTATTTTTGAGGGGATCAGTCAATGTTTTAACATACATGTAGAGATTCATAAAGACCTTTTGAGTTCAGCTTTGTGCTCATAGACTCTGCATATAAGAAGTGAAAATAGTCAGCATGATGAAACTCATTTGTTTACATCCCATTCTGAACTGCTCTGAGGAATCAAGTTTTGCATAGTGGCAGTTGCTATCGTTTTTTTATGGGGGAGGGGAGAGTGTGCACTGGTCAGCCTCTATCCTGGTGAACGAGTTGCTCTGGTAGTAAGTTGCCAACATCAGAGGTCACATGAAATACACAATGAGCATCATGCTGTAAACTTGAGGAAACTAAGAGGAAAGATTTTGTCGATCTTTACGTGAATAAACAAAGCATGAAGCAGCTGCTCGTTGATAGACAAAGTCACTCATGATGAAAAGCTTTACTGTAAAGGCTAGATCATAATGAAACTGATCAAAGTACACCAACATGTTTCAGACGCACTCGGCCTTCATTAGGGCCTCCGACACATGTTGGCTTCATTTGATCAGTCCTGTTATGATCTAGCATTTACATAAAAGATTTTAATTAAAGAAGAATGCCTTTGTGCATCCTTTTTTTTGAGCATCATGCTGTATTTAAAAAGATTGGAAACTAGAAACTTAGAGCATAACATCTCACTTCTAATCTACTTCTATAAGGAGTGGAGTCTCCCCCTGGTGGTCATTTGAAAGAAAGCAGGTGTTAGTCACCTCAAAATTAGCTTCACCTTTTCAAACCTGTAAGTAATGCAGCTTTTTAAAAACAGTCTTTGATTCATCCTGGAGTTAATGGATCAAACAAGGTTTAACACCAGCCCTCTGTTGAGGTGTATTTAGTGTGTACGCCTAAACAAACTGTGTGTGTGTGCGTGTGTGTGCGTGTGTGTGCGTGTGTGTGCGTGTGTGTGCGTGTGTGTGCGTGTGTGTGCGTGTGTGTGTGTGTGTGTGTGTGTGTGTTTTTCAGGAACTTCTGTTAAAGCAGGGCAACGTGCAGCAGCAGAGTCCTGAGGCCTTTTTGAGCCAAGACAACTCCGACAACAGACTGCTGGTCATCATTAAAAATGAGGAAATATCTAGAAACGTGCACAAGGTAACTCACGTATTTCTCTCTATCCTTTGTAGAATCAGAATCTACACACACACACACACACTTTGGTGAACTGAGCTCTCCATGTACAAATCATTAAATATCAACAATAAACACAAAACTTACACAAAGTGTGTTTGTGTTTGCGTTCTCATCAGATCCCATGTCTGGTGTGTCTGAAACGGCGCCCCTCTGTGGTCTTTATGGGAATCGACACACCGGACGACGTCATGAACAACAGCTTCAACGAGCTGTTTGTTTCAGGAGGCTGCATCGTGTCCCACGAGATGGTCCTCAATCCAGACCACATCACTCCCAGTGCGTGAAGATGAATCATTGGGGAGATATTTTCATCTGTCCTGATATCTTGTTTTATTTTTTCCGACTTGATGAACGACGTGTTTCTTTTGTTCTGCAGGTCGCCTGGATGCTCTGCTGAGGTTCTTGGATCAGCACAGTTCTCTAGAGAATCTGTGGAGGTGGAAGATTCACTTCAAAACCCACAAGAAACTGAAAGAACAGGCAAGGTACAGGTGATATCTACATTGTCCCTGTGCGTCAGATCTCTGTTGATCAGTCGTCCGTTTGGATCACCTGCCATGTTTCAAACTGCTTGTGATCAAACAGATCGATGTAAAATGTATCATCATCAGAATCAGAATCGGGGTTTATTGCCAAGTACATTTACACATACAAGGAATTTGACTTGGTGTATTGGTGCTAAACAATTAACAAGGAAATAAAGCGGGACTAGCAACAACTTAAATAATACAGTATAAGAAGCTATTACAATATATAAAATAGAATTAAAAAATGTAAAATATAAAAAATAAAAAACACAAAAGGTGCAATGTAGGAGCTGTGCAGTGGACTATGAGAAAATGAGATCATGATGTTTAATAAATATTTTGGAGGGTCTTAGTAAAAAGGAGGTGGTCACAAACTGTAGAAAGGAGCGTTACCTGGATTCAAAAAAGGTGTGTAGGTTTGAGGGGCTCTTTGGATTGGGATGGAAAAATTAGACGAAAAACTCCAAGGTGGTAACTAAACTTAGCCCAACAACCTCTGTTATACAGTATGTTTATTTTGTTTCCAGGTTCAGGCGAGATGCGGCCAACCTCCTGGACCTGCTGTCCACCTATCAGAAGCGGCAGATCGTTGAGTTCCTCCCGTATCATCACTGCGACATGAACACCCAACAGTCCCCCGACCTGCAGTGTCTGTTGGAGCTGCAGGCCCGATACACACTGAACCGACACACGGTCTTCCTCACTGGTTTGCACACTTCTGGACCTTCACTTCTCTCTGTGATTCGGTAGGAACCATCTGAACTGCAGTGCTGATGTGTGTTTTCCTTCTGTGTCACTTAGAGCGTCATTTTGAGGAGTTGCATGCCTACTCCGATGTCGGTATCGTAGTGGCCAGTATCGATGAAATTCTGCACGACTTCCCCACACTGGTTGGTTACCAGGACACGAAGGACAAGCAGCCAATTACAGACGAGATTCTGGATCCCAAAGGTTAGTTTTTTTTAAAACGTACTTGATTCAAATGTCATGTTATAAAAGCCCGGTTGAAAACTGTGTTTCATTCACAAGACTGCACGTTCATTTAATGTAGAATTTATTGATGTGGGTCTCGAACAGTCCATGTCCAGGGTGAGGAAGGTTGTGGAGGAAGAGGAACCCTTGGACATGCAAAACATGCAGAGTAGTTCAAACCCTGCAGACCCCTGAGCCCACCCTGCCTACATCTTTACTCTCCAACCACCAGTTCAGCTTTTCTACACACACAGCAATCAATGCTGGAGGAGATGTAAAAACTGTTGTTGGTATGCAGCAGTAGCTCCTGGCAGGTGCACCCACCCCGCTGTTTTCTTTGGTTTCTCATTGTGTCCACGGTCCCTCCCTCCCATTGTGTGACTCTGTCCTCCAGTATCATCTGAGTCAGTACGTTTACATGCACTGTTAAATCGAGCTATAGTTGTTGCTTGATTAGGCCTTTCAGTCAGACTACTGTCCTTCTCTCAGTATAAAAGGACCAGGGGAAAATCAATATCCTACTCTGCTCTGATGAATGGCTCCTCTCAGCTGGTTACCCTTTGACCTTCTTCCGTTACACCTCGGTGCTAACAAGTTAGCGAGCGGCAAACTGGTTGCATTTTGAACATTGACAACGTGGACAACTTTAAAACTCTGGTAAAAATGTGATGCATGCTATCCCTCTAGCTTATTGTTATATCCAAAATAAATTAATAATATAGGTACAGCTATGGCTGGAAAATCTACAAGCAACGTCAGAAGGCCACAACCGAGTATGTTCTGTCACTGCATCGGTGCAGAATCGTCAACGTCATCATCTCAGAAACAATTAATTTGAACACCCCTAGTGTTAGTGTGACTTGGAGAAAGGCTCAGATTAAAGGCCCTGACACACCAAGCAGACGGCAAAGAACTAGTGGAAACAAAGGCAGCCAAAAAGTTTCACTTGAACACACCGCAAAGACTACAGCCGACAGATAAGGAGAAACCACACTAATGGGTGAAAGCATGGATACTTCAGCGGCATGCTCAAGGGGCTTTCCTGAACCTGAGTCGAGAGCAGGAGATAAATGAAACCTCCAAACAGCCAATCAGAGAGATTCCTCTCACCAACTGCGGACGTCAAATCGGCCGGAAAAAGAGCAGACGGAACCGGACACACCGCAAAAACTAGGGCGACGACCGCTCACCGACGGTCCATCTAGGACCGACGGCAGACGATCTCCTTGGTGTGTCAGGGCTTTAACACAATAAATCAACTTTTTCTTACTGCATGTAAACGCACTGAGAGATTTTGTAAAGGGTTCTGAATGTTCTCCCTGTGTTTTCCCAGAAGTCATCCATCCTGCCTCCTCCATTGACCAGCCCCATCATCTCCTCCATCCGTCCAGCTCTGGCCTCCCTCCTCTCTCCCACCTCTCTGACCAGCTTGTTCCAGACGCCTCCTGTAAAGAGGGGTCTTCCCCTGACTTTGAGGTTCTCCATCAGGCCATCTCTCAGTTACGGGCGGAGCGACAGGCACAGCAGCTTCATCAGATGCAGCAGCAGCGTTTAGACTCCAAGACACTCCAAAGACTTCATCCAAACCCTCCTCTGACGGGAAGCCCTCTCACCATCTCTCTTTCAGGTCCCACTGAGTCAGTCCAGATCACTCCTGGGAAGACGGCAGTGGCAGCCACTCTGGACTTAATTCACTCAGCACTGCAGCCAGAGGAGGAGGAGGAGGAGAGGAGGCAGGGAGCAGCAGGAACTCTCACAGGTGGACGGAGGACAGGAGGAGGAGCGAGAGTGATGGGAACATTGGGAGGAAACCTGGGTCCTAGTGAAACACCCAACCTTTCTTCCAATCAAAACACAGCTGCAGTGCAAGCAGAGACCAATCAGAGAGACTCGACTAATGGCGGGAGAGAGACAGGAGATCAGCGAGGAGAACAAGGAGATGCAGCTTCCTCAAGTACCGCAGACAATCCTGTAGGGGGCAACAGATCAAGGTTAGTACACACTGAGGGCTTACCGCTCTTTCTCTGATATGCAGTGCGCTATCATCTCCACATTTCACATGCATGATACAAGGACCAGCCTGAATCACAGCACCAGCTATTGACAACAGGACATCATAGTTCTTGAGCTGTCACACACGATTCCTACTTTTCACATTTTAAGACCTTAACCTTGGCGAATTTGAAAGCACAAAGTCTACCTCAAAAGCTGTGGTCATGGTGATGTTTTTGTATTCCATGAACCAGGAAGTAGATTTTCCAGGTGCTTAAAACACTTGTACAGACATGAAACTTGGTAGAAAAAAGGCTAGTGGTAAAAGGATATTACTGATACGGATTTTGTTGGTGGGCGTGGTTAAATGCCTCACTGTCGTCTCCTACAATATTTTTAAAATTCAGCCCTAGCAGCACGTTCAACCTAGGATTTAGAAGATTGGTCGGCTTATGTATTATGCCTGAATATAGATAAAAGCCTCTTGGATCTATATCAAAAAACAAAGAGGAAGTTCTCCATTCTTAATTTAGTAATGGGTAAATGAGTCATTCCCAGGCGTCCCTTTGGGATTAACTGCTCCTTCCGGGGAATCCAATCGGTGTACAGCTAAAAGAGTCATCGTACAAATAAAGCTGTTCAGCTTGTGAGAAAAGCTTCAAGGTCATAGTGGTGTTGGCTTGTCAAAATGTGATGTCTTACCATAAAACAGGAAGTCTTTGTTACACAAACATACAGTTTTCAAACGTTACTTATTTGACCATTGACAATATCTGAATACCAACATCCAATGTTTTTTAAATCTCCACCTATTATTGAATCCCAGTAAGACCTGTATGATTTGTTTGGTCACCATAACATTTATTCACCGATGTGCTCTCACTGCTTGTTCTGTCTTAAAGACTTCAGTGTTCACAGCTAACTTAACAGTTATGTATCTGATAAAGACAACCATGCCACTTCCTGTCTTCACACTTCCTCTGCCCCTTCCTTCCTGTTTCAACCGCACGTGTCTTTGATACTAAGAATGGCAAAATGCTGATAAACATCAGCAAACAAGATTCTGCAATCGATTTCAAGTGACGATACAAATCTCAAAAGTGATTCTGTCCTTATCCTTTTTTTCATTTTGTCCAAAGAAAATCTTTTTTTGTGGTTTGAAAAGTCCACTACAGAAATCTTCTGTAGTTGTACTCTTCCAACAACACTGTTGTTATTTTCCCTGAGTGGGCAGAGTCTTCTTAAGCTAAGAGGGTTTCACTAGTAAATCAAAGCGAGCACCAGACTTTATGAAGCGGAGGGGCGAATTGAGAAAGCAGAGGAGAGGATCCAAAACACACAAGTCATGATGGAAACTGAAGGACAAGCTAATGGAAGCTAATGGACTTAAAGAGACGCTCTCTACGCGAGAATGTGAAGTTTATTGGGTACCAGAGGGTGGGAAGAAGTCATCGCCAATGATGGTTCTATTGGTGGAAAATCTACCCGTAGAGAGTCTCGGGTTACTCAAGGATGTGACAGATTTTCAGATTGAAAGAACACACCATTCAGTTGGGCCATTACCGCCAGAATAAACCTGGACCACGACCACCGTCCAACTCTCATGCTCAAAGAGAGAATAGAGATCCACAAGGTTCAGTCAGACTTTCTTCCCAGCCAGGCCAAGGGTGAGATATAAGGACAGTACAAAAATCTACAAAACATTAGAGGAGGCAGCCAAGGACCTGTTGAGCAGAGAGCATGCACACCATCAAACCTGTGGAGACACTGATGGAACAGATATGAGCTGGAGGAAAGAGGACATGTGAGCGTTCAACACCAGACAATACCCAAGGAGAAACTCTGAGCTTCACCAGCACCTTCTGCAAAACTAACAGATCCTATACCCTTCACTCTACTATTTGTTGCATTTCTCTTTTTCTTTTTTCCACCTCTCTTGAGTTCGGTTGTCTGTTTCTTCATGTTTTCTCCTCGCTTGCTTACTAACTGAAAGTGAACGCTGACCCTGCATGCGCTGTCTGTGCAGCTTTGACCCACACGTGACCTAATCATTAAAATGTCTTTATTTTCATATTTACACTTGAAAACACTAAAACACAAAATTAAAATGAATGGTGATCTGACAAACTTGTTAATTCTGGAAAGAGGAACAAGACATCTTACCCTGTTTAGAGAACCCTTGAGCCAGTGGATCGGGCAGAGGTCTGACATCATAGGGGGGGGTGTCAGTAGGGTCTTTGATGGCTAGATGAGGCTCAGCACTGAAATATGTGAGCTCAGTAAAAGTTATACTCCGTATTGAAAGCATGAAAACTTTGAACTATTTAAACTTTTTGGACACCTACTTCTGGAATAATAACAGCTCCTGAGGACCACAAATAATCTATTTTTTCTTTTTCCTTGGGACACACTTTTTGGCAGCGCCTGGTTCCACACAGGACTGCACCGCCCCCCCAGGGTGAGTAATTACCTGAGCATTCTCCATGACCACCGCCGCGTGGTTCCATCGATTTCTGGCTGTCAAAGGGGTCAAAACTGTCTGAGAGGTCACTTAGGTCGACTTGAAGTTCTGGTCTGTCTGTGTGGGAGAAAAGTGGTGTGTGTGTATGGGAGAGTAAGTGTGGAGTTCATTGAACGGAGGGGGGCGTCTCTGTTTGCCCGTTTAACATGCCGCCCTGTGTCAGTGTCTATGAAATATATACTAAAGGGGGAAGGCATGTCATAAAATACTCGCAAGAGCGCTGCCCTCATCCCGGCCAGATGCAAGTCATTTTAAAGAAAATGGAGACAGAAAGCAAAGAAGAAGCTCAAGAAAACGGTCATATGATGCATATGATGTTAGATGGGGAGTCTAGCATTAACCTGGACAGACCACCGATGGCCCCTTTAGGGTAAATTCCCAAACCCTATGAAAGGCCGCTTAAGCATTAAGAGTCCTACTACCCTTCTGATGACCCTCTTTACGACAGCTTCACCTTAGATGGACCAACAACCCAGCCTGACCCAAAAGTCATGGTTCCCTTGGTGATGGCAGTCACTGAGTCCAGACAGCAATTCTTTAGTTTACGAGGAATACAAATCTCAACGTATGCATCTGCATACTAATCCAGCCTACTGGAAATCAATCACTCATGTCAGACCTGGGAGGCTGCACACCTGTCCTGGCCTTCAGCTCGCTGAATGGAAGACCTCCATCCTGAGGACCCTGGTTACCCCGAAGGACGACCCTCTGCTGCAGACAGAGAGAGTGTCATGCTGCAATCTTGGATTCATCATAATGGGCCTTGGTGCTACGTATGGTGTCCAACAACACAAGATGGAAATATTGTATTGGATCTGGGAGTCACAGACGCTCGTAACTGGTGTTGCACCTGTATCGATGATATTGAGGCCTGTCACCTCCAAGAAGGGAAGTGAGATGACTGAACACATTGTGGTTTGGCATGGACATAAAAAAAAAAAAACTTTTAAAGGGAAAATGGACATCCCTTAACTTCAGAGGCTCATCATGCTTGTGTCAACATGGCGCTCAGCTCATACGATGCACTTGATTGTCTCCTTGGAGAAATATTTCTTGGACTCAAAGTGCTCCAATCATTCAGATGCCTCTACAACAGCATCAATAAATAAAAACAATAGAAACTGACACAATCCACATGTCAGCAGAAGCACAAACACAGGCAGCTCAGTAAATCTAAAGGGAACGACCTCTGTGACCTTTTTACCCGAGAAGGAAAGGAAGAAGACTCTTAGATCATGTTGCAGGGAGACTGATGCATGTGAGTCTAATCTGCCCATGTTTGGACATTAAGAAATAATCTAACACTCTGATAATATGTTTATGTTTTAATCACACACGGTCACACCATAGAGAGTATAGTAGAAGAAGAAAACGATTCCCCACGCCTTCATTCTCTGCGCAGAGGATACATATGAGATCCGCTTTGAATGCAAAGTGTGTTTCAAATAAAATGTTTCATTATTGAATATTTAAAATGAGTTTATCATCCAGTGAGCGTTACAACATTTCACTGTTAGCTGCAACAGCCCGGCTCTTAACTGTCGCCCTTAGGATTGGATTTTGTATGAACCTTTTTAAATCCAGTACCCAGACCTTACCGAGGTATCCATACCAAAATATCTCAAATGCTTATACGTAGATCCTGACTACATGCTGCTGCACAAGAACCATGCAGAAACAAAATCCAGCTAGTAACGACAGTGAGGAATAAATGTCGACTCAGAAATGAAATAAATGAGAACTTGGCTGAACTTTCTTTTGTTTTCTTCCTGCAGAAAAACTCTGTCAGACCCGGAGCCTCCGATAAGACGAGAGGGAGCAGCAGCTGAAATCTGCACTTTGGGATCTGAGGTGACAGAAAGCATCAACACTGCTACTGAGCCAAACAACCCAGACCCTGCTGTACCCGGTGTACCCCAGCTCCAGCAGAGTCCTTCACTCCTACAAGGACCGGCTCTCAGCCTGGAGCCGGGCGTCGGGCTCCCTCAGCACCTGCCTAGACTCCCTAGTCAGACACCGTCCCACGACCCCATGATGGCCCCTTTAAGGTCCCTGGGAGGGATACCACGCGTCCTAGGGCCCGCGCAGGTCTGGACTGGAGGTATGGTCTGGGGCTTCCAACAGGGCAGTCCTGCTCCCGGACTGCTGGGGGGATACCACGATCCTGCGCGTCAGGGGGGCAACTGGTACCGTGGAGGGCACAGAGGAGGGGGCTTTAACAGAATGTAGAGACGGTTTTAGTTTCACCAGCTGATAAATCACCTGCTGCGGCTCGTGGTGCAGATTCAAAACCAGACTTGATGGTTCTAGTCCATGGAAGAGATTAAAACACACACATCCACATCCACACACTGCAATCAGCTCCGAAAAATTCCTGATTTATCATCACAAGACCAAAGTGTGATCTGATCGTTAACCCTTTAAATCTAATTTCAAATTCAACAGAAATCCAGAATTAAAGAGATTATCTGAACCATCACTGAGGCGACGTTAGTCGAGTTCAATAAGTGACCGTCTTAAAGTCTTTTTCACTCGTGCACTCCTGAACATCTCTGGAATATTTCAGTTCAGACTGCTCCTAAAATCTCCCTGACCGACCCTCTGTCAGGAGGCAAGATGTGAGGTTAAAAGGACGGCTAAGAAGCAAAATTGTCTGACGCTATAATGACTTTTTTTGCCTTTAATTAAACACTATCTGTATTTGGACGTATTCACAGGATCAGGGTTGGAGCGGTTAAGACATACTGACGAGCAGAAAAAAAGAGTTTGAAGCTGTAAATGATGTGCAGGTCAATCGCACCACTCTCAAGAGTATAAACATCATCACCTGCTCGCTCATGGTGTTACCTCGGCCCACCCTGATGTCATGAAGAAAAGTTACTAGGTTGCCCGCTGTAAAAAGTACGACTAAAGTTTGAGTTGACACATCCAGTTCGCCCTTGAAATGTCTGGAGATGTTCAGGTTTGCGTTAAGAGATTTCCCTTTTCTCGAGTTTAACACATTTTTAGTTCTCTGCCCCGGACTGACACATTCCTTTGTCTCAGCTTTTAATGTTGCTAAGAACATAATTTACCACAATTTTTTAAAGTTAAATGAACCTCCTTGTTTGGGTAAAAATACCCCTGAGGTCTAAGAGACGTCGATCCAGGACTGAGATGTTTCTGACCCTTCTTGTTGAACAAGATGAAGCACCGTGATCTGCTGGAAAATGTTTGCCATCTACTGTAACCACTACCTGTTGATCTGTGAGTTTAAAATCAGAAAACACTGTCAAAGGAAAAGGCCATATCTCCTCCTCCACAGTGTGGGAATGTTTCATTTATTTTTTAAAGTTTTCTAAAGACTTGATCTCGACCTGACCTGACCTCAGGTCTGATCAGTTCAAGAGTCTTCAGTTTGAGTTATCTTAAAGAGCGTTGACTAAAAATCCCCTTGAATGCACCTCCACAGACTTTGTTTTCCACCACGCTGGGAGCTACAAGAAAGAGTCCAAGACTTATTCGGCCGCTCCGACAGAACTTCAGAGGACGTTTCCCTCTCTGAGGAAACGTGAGCTGCTGATTGGAGCGACAAAGTTCAGAGACTTAAAAGAACTCTACAAACTGTAAATATGGACGGACTGCCTTACCCGTCTTCCAGCGGACTCTTTGTGTCTTGTAAAAAAATACTGTTTGTACTGAACGTTTGCTTTGTTACCCTGAGAGCTCTTTGTGTTCAGTTTGTATGTTCAGTAGGAAGTGACTCTGTAACAGACTGTTTTTAACTTAAGTCCTTTTTATGTTTTTTTTACATCAGAGGTTTTTGTATTAAAAATGTATAAACCAGAAAGTTTTCCTGGAGAGATTTTGTGACATCAGACTGAAATGCTGCACGGCGGTTTGATCGATTGATAGAGACTGTTTAGATTGCACAAAAATATCACCAACGTTTCAGTCCTGACAACTTACAGTTTATCAGAGTTAGTTTGAATTTTGGTAATTAAAAACAGGATTTAGGGGCGCTGCTAGCCTAGTGGTTAGTGCCCCATATATATGGAGGCTTTGGTCCTCCAAGCGGGCGGCTCGGGTTCAAATCTGACCTGTGGTTAAGATATTAGAAGTGATTTTTTTAATTTTTTAAAGATTGATTTTGGGGCTTTTTGTGCCCTTAACGGAGAGACAGGGACAGTGGATAGAGTTGGAAACCAGTGAGAGAGAGAGAGCGGGGAAAAGAGCCACAGGCCGGATTAACCGGGCTGCCTGACCAGAGAACCACAGCCTCCATACACAGGGCGCGCGCACCAACCACTGCGCCATCAGCGCCCCTTAGAAATGTCTTTTAAACTATTTTTTGGGGGGGGGGGATTTCCAGTTTTTGGTTCTGTGAAGATCGTTGTCGCCGTCATAATCAAAGTGTACTTCTATTTTTAATTCTTAATCCTTCCGTAAAACTTGAAAAATATTTATTTTATAGATGTTGTGAGAGCAGGAAGATGATTTATCCCCGCAGTTTAATGTCTACAAGTGCAAAAGATTAAAAGCTGTCAATTTTTTAGGTTTAGAGCTTTGAAATAAAAAGATTCAAACAAAGTGCCGGTGTGAAATAATCAGAGTAACTCCTCAGTTTAGTTTACATTTTATTACATTTTCAATAAATAAAAATAAACAAAATAGACCAAACCAAAGACTGAACACAGAAGCAACACTGTGACTGCGGAGCTCCTCAATCAGCAGGAAGCTGAAGAAACAAACACGTTAGCTCAAACCAGACGAGGAAGAAGGATCGAAGTGAACACCTGTTTGGTACGGTGTCATTTCAAAAGTGCATTAAAAACAAATCATTAAATACATTTACATTAAACGTATTCAGACCAAATCAAAACAAGCGAGGGAATGTTTGGAGGAAAAAACTAATCCATAGATTATTTATTGTGGGGAAATGTTCAAACGGAGGTAGAACTGATGGAGCGGATTTAAAGCATCATGATGTAACTCATTCTTGCTGTGTGTGTGTTTGTCCACTCAGAGAGAGCGGATGTGGTTTACTGTGAGGTGCATGTCGCTGGTTCCCTGCTCAAAGCATGCTGGGATACCGTGGCCTTGAAAAAGAGGTTCTTAATCTCAATGGGACCAACCTGGTTCAATTAAAAAAAAGAATAGAAAAAAAGATCCTCTGAAGAGTCAGAGAAACATTGACATTGTTGGACTGAAATGGAGAAAAATAAACCCCCCCCTCCTCCTGATGTTTCAGATGAACAGGTACACAAAGTGAATCAGGCCCTGAAAGTTTGGAGTTGAATGTTTTTCCTTCTGATCGCTGGTTCAAACAGTGCTCGTGTCACTTCTTCAGGGTCAGAGTTCACATGCGGTGTGATGCTGATGACGTCCGGAGGTCGTTGTCATGGCGCTTCAGGAGAGGATTCAGATCGATCTCCAGCTCCCTCTGCTTCTGTAACAAACCCTGAAAACACACAAACATTGTTTATGTTATAGAATGAACATCATGCTGTGTTGAAGAAGACGTGAAACTAGAGATCCAGACCATAAAGTCGATGAAAAATGCTGACAGAGTTGATACATAGAGAGGTTCGATGCATTCAGATATCTTCTTAAAACCAGTGTGAAGTGAATTAACCCTGAAGTTCCCTCGCTACCTAAACTAACACCGCTTCATACTTCAGACCCCAGAGCCAAAAACAAGTGACAAAACAAACACCTGCTCGTGTAAGACTGTGTGAGCGTTACCTGTCTCAGCTGGGCCAGGCCTCTCAGGATCTCCTGCTGTCGGTGAGTTTGTGTGGTGCGTCCTAGTTCAGGACGGAGGAGGGCGTCCCGATGAGGAGGAGCAGGAGGAGACGTAGAAGTCTGAGGAGGAGCTTCTGCAGAGGAAGTACGTAAAGTTTATTTCCTGTCTACTATAAATCAACGTGTTACTAAAATGTTAAAACTCATTTTATTTGAATAATCTGTAGCTTCTCCTGAACTGAGGACACTCATGATTTGAGAGCTGCTGTGTGTGTGTGTGTGTGTGTGTGTGTGTGTGTGTGTGTGTGTGTGTGTGTGTGTGTGTGTGTGTGTGTGTGTGTGTGTGTGTGTGTGTGTGTGTGTGTGTCTCTTACCTGTGTGTGTGTATGTCTCTTACCTGTGTGTGTGTGTGTGTGTGTGTCTCTTACCTGTGTGTGTGTGTGTCTCTTACCTGTGTGTGTGTGTGTGTGTGTCTCTTACCTGTGTGTGTGTGTGTGTCTCTTACCTGTGTGTGTGTGTGTGTGTGTGTGTGTGTGTGTGTGTCTCTTACCTGTGTGTGTGTGTGTCTCTTACCTGTGTGTGTGTGTGTGTGTGTGTGTGTGTGTCTCTTACCTGTGTGTGTGTGGGGTGGGGGGGTGTCTGCAGGCTCCAGAGGATCCAGGTTGAAGACTTCATGGGTGCGGACGTAAGGGATGTACTCCAGAACAGGAGGATAGAGAGGAGGAGGGGGGGAGGAGGGCGGGGCCTGCTGACCCTGAACTCTGTGTCTGACAGCAGGGACGGGAGGAGAGCGCCCCCTGGAGAAGACGGCAGGAAATACATCAAGGCAGGGCAAGTTTATGTATTTATTATTATTCATTATTTGAGTCATTTTAAGGTGTTTAAACAGTAGAATAAAAAATGAGAGCTGCTCACCTGTCAGAGTCGACGGCTGCAGAGGAGCTCGGTCCTCGGGTAAAACTCTCCCCCTGAAACATTAAGAGACTTTATTACACATCCAGACACAGACATGACCAACAGACAGCAGAGGAGAACTGCTCAGGGAGTTACTTTGATGTTAGAAACTAAATCATGTGAAGGGACGGGGCGCCTCCTACCTTCCTGTCGGGGCTGGTTTCGGTCTGTGACGGGTTTGGGAGGACACGGGGGTCCTGGCTCAGAGGAGGGTCGGTCCGGGACAGACAGGCCTTCTCCTGCAGAGCTCGGAGCTCCGCCTGCCTCTTCAGTCGACTCTCCTGTCTGTGTCTCTGCAGAGGGGCCGGGTAACGCTCCGAGGCCGGGACGAACCGCCGGCTTGGCCTGTAAGGGAAGAGGGGGCGGAGCTTAGACTGACTGTATCTGGTCTGTATTATTTTTTTCATAGCTTTATATAATTGTATTTTTTAATTTGTATAATCATAAGACAAATGAGGGCTAAGATTTCAAAGCATGTCTGTAAAAATCTATAAATCAAATAGAGTGACAGACAGAATAGAGAAGATTAGATTGTGTGCTAATTCCAGCATATTTATAAGATGCAAGAGAAGTGGTTCAGATAGAAGTGATTGTACCCGACCTAAAAAGCCTCTGCATGTTTCTAATAAGCTCCACGAGGACGCTTGGTGTTTTTACCTCTGTGTGTTCCACTCGGGCCTCCTCTTGTCTCTCCTGCTCCTTTCTGTGCGGGCAAACACCTCGTATGGGTCTCCTCCACCTCCTCCTCCTCCTCCTCCTCCTCTTCCTGCTGCTTGTACACAGATGTTCTCCTTGCCTGCTCTCCCCGCTCGGCTCCTTCCGTTTGGAGGAGCAGCAGCTAGAGAAGGAGGATGAGAGGAGCCATGTGTGTCTGCTGTAAGGGCGAGAGAGGGAGCTTCATCTAGAGAGAGAGAGAGAGAACAGACAGTTTCAGAGTATTTCAGAGTCCATGTTAGGTCTTCAAATGTTACTCTGTTGTGCCTTTTTAGGATAAAAAATGTTGAGATAGGACAATGGATAGAGCCAGAAATCAGGGAGAGAGAGAGAGTTGCAGGAAAGGAGCCACAGGCCAGATCCAAACATTGGGCCGCCGTCTGGAGGAGCACAGCCTCCGTGCATTACCGACTACTACATTACCTGCGGCCCATGAAATCATCATGGTGTTAAACATTGATTTGATCCGAACCACAGCACAGAATGGAAAAAGAGAATCTGATCAAAGCAGGATGGGATGTTTGAGTACACAGAACAAGCAGAATAAATCAGTAATTATAGCAGTAATATTAACAGTGGTAATATTTGATTTACCTGTTTGTACAGCGGTGTCTCTGAACGGAGATACTGGACTGTCGACCTCCTCTTCCTCCTCTTCCTCAGAACTCACACCACGTCTGGTAACTGAATGCACAACAACAAGAAAAACAACCTTACTTGTTTTGTTTGCAAAAAAACTGAATGTGGTGTAAGGAAATCTGCCATTAAGAACTTGAATTCTTTTTGAAACATTTTAAATTTATAATTGCCTGCATCACAAAAATCCTTTAATTTGCTTCTTTTGTTTGAGACTTTATTTACTCTCATCCGTTTAAAAAAATAAGTAAAATCTTACATTTAAGATGCTAGAATCAGATCATTTCAATCTTCAACCTTTTTAATTAAAATAATGATATTCTGTGTCGAGGTGCAGCTCACCCCTGTGCTCCTCGGTCTCTTCATGTCTCTCCTCATCAAAGTTCTTCTTAGGCTTTACTTCATGATGGCTCGACTGAAACACACACACGTCAAACACTGACAAAACAACCCCAACACAGTTGGCTGAAATAAATCAACATGTGTCATTGTTAAAATAAACTAGTTAAATGATTGTGTAAAGAAACATGCACTGTTTGCCTCCATAGCACGTAGCCAAAACCAAACCAACTAAATAACAAATCTCAACCAAACAGAAGCCCTGATCTTGTTACAAGCACCACTTTTTGTGATTCTCCTTCCATGAATGATTTTGATAAGAACTCGTGCGTGTCAGACAACACACGCCAAAACGTGAGCAGGGATCCAGCCGGTTGTCGGCGGGCTGAAACGGGTCAAAACGAGCAGCAGCCTCTCTGTCACAGAATATTCAACATGTGTAAAGTTGTTAAATATATTTACTACTGTTGAAAGATCAGAAAGAGGTATGCAATAGTTGAATTTGTTTTTACCATATGTGTTCTTTTCTTTTATTATAATTTAATTCATATGTCATATAGTCATGACTACTTTCTTTGCTTTTACATATTCTGTCAATCATGCACACATCCGCAGCGCCTATGCACCTGTGAGGTCAGGATAAGTGTGCCATACTTTGAGTAAAACCACATACGAACTCATAGGTGTATAGAGCTTCTGCGAATCTGCATGGTTCATGGTCTTCAAGCTAAAACCACATATGAACTTGGTATCGCCTGTGGATGTATCACACTTCTGCGAATCTGCATTGTTGAGGTTTTACAAAATCTTAGAAAAAAGAGACAGTTTGGCCATACAAATGCTGTGGAAAAGCTGATCGGGGCTCTTTTTAACTTTTACTAAAGGCTCCACGTCACTCTGACTTTTAAATCCCTGTTTCGGGACTTAGTCTCTGAGACAGATCTTTTAAAACCTCAAGTGTCTACACGCTCGGGTTTAAACTTTGGAATTTGTATTTTACTTTTTCCTATTTTTACTTTTACTGATTTGTATTTGAATTTTGAATATCTTTTGAAGTTTTTTCAATACATTTTCTTAAACTTTTTGAAACCATTTTTCTAACTGAAGTCATTCACACCTCAAAGACCTGAGTCTCACTTAAGGACGCCGCGTGAACCTCGGGAGGTATGAGCAGACACACCACGGCACACTAATTATTCTAGAAATTAATGTTAGGCAGATAATCCTAGGGCTAGGTGGATATATAAGTCTTCCCTTCTCGACAGGGTGTTAGCGGAGTCATTTTAAATAGCTCCAGTACTAGGAAAGAGTAGACTAGCAGCTGGTAGGGAGCAAACGCTCACATAGTTCTGTGAAAGAGTAGACTAGTTACCTAATGGGCAGTGAGCTGTGTGTGTGTGTGTGTGTGTGTGTGTGTGTGTGTGTGTGTGTGTGTGTGTGTGTGTGTGTGTGTGTGTGTGTGTGTGTGTGTGTGTGTGTGTGTGTGTGTGTGTGTGTGTGTGTGTGTGTGTGTGTGTGTGTGTGTGTGTTCGTTCGTCCTGACCTTCTGCCTCTGCGCGTCCAGCTCGTACCGTCTCTCCAGCCTATTTCTCTCCAGTGCCAACCTCCTCTCCTCCTGCTCCTCTTCCTCTCTCCTCCTCGCCTCCTCCTGTGTCTTCAGCTGTCGACGCTCCTCCAGCTGAGCCTCGATGTCCCTCTGGAGGACGTGGGATCAGCAGAGATTACAGTTATTTCCTTTCTTTTACTCCCTCTCTGTGTTACTGTTACTACTACTCCTCCTCCTCCTCCTCCTCCTCCTACCTGCTGCTCCAGCTGTTTGAGCCTCCTCCTCTCCCTCTCTTCTATCTGTACCGGGTCCAGCAGGGCGGTCATAGTCCTCAGGTGGCTAGATGAAACACAAGGGGATAAAACATTAATTAATTGGTGGTGGCGCAGTGGTTAGGGAGCGCGTCCCATGTATTGAGACTCTCGTCTTGAGCGGTAGGCCCGGGTTTGCTTCCACCCGTGGCCCCCTTCAGCATGTCATTCCCCGCTCTCTCTCCCTGGTTTCCGACTCTATCCACTGTCCTCTCTCTGCATTAAAGGCACGAAAAAGCCCACAATAAATCTTTAAAAAAAATTAAAAAAATAAAAACATTAATTAATTATGTAAAACAGGAGAGTCTGATCCTGCAGATCCACCAACCACATTTGCTCTGCAACTCAAAGCTAAAGTTAAACATCCTGGTTGTGAAGCCCAAAGTCGGGTCTAGAGCAGGAAGTGCAGATTATTATTATATATCAACTCATCACTCCTTTTGGACCTCCTCCCTCCTACCTGGCTCTGGTCGGGTATCCGCTGGTTGTATCCACGCTGGCTCCTCCAACACTCTCCGCCCCACAGCTGCTCATCGCCTCCCACACCAGAGACAGGCTGGACGAGGGCTCCCACTCCCCTCGCTCTGAGCCGTTAGACAGCGCAGGAGGCGGAGCTGATGGAGCTGCAGTCTGGAGGACAGGAGGCTTTTTCTGCAGAGAGTCAAAGTGTGTGGCCCAAAGCTCGTGGTCCTCCGTCTGTAACGTCAGACAGAAGAAAAAAAAGGCATGAAGAAAAAAACAGTCGACGATCGTGATCTTTAATCATCCAGTCTCCTGAGTCTCTGCTTCACCTGGCTCTGCAGCAGCTTCTCTCTTCTCCTGCGCTCGGTCGTCTCCTCTTTCTGTCGGTCCAGCTCCTGCAGCCAGCGTCTCCTCTGATCCTCTCTCCTCTCCAAACCCAGCATCTCCTCCACCGGAGTCACCTCCTACAGAGACAATACAGGTCAAGAATCAGGGATACATTTTTTTTACATGGAAACCTGCGTGAGCATCGACTCTAGAGAGGAGGGGGGGGGGCGGGGGGAGACAGCTCTCTACAATGATTTGAATTTGGACTGCAGTACCCATTTAAAACACTAGGTGTCAGAGTTACATATTGCTCCTTTAAACCTCACAGGTCAGAGTTACCCCGAGTCTGAGGCTGGATCTGATGGCTGCCGGCTGTTCTCGAAGGCTGAAGGAGGTCTGAACTGATAACAAACTGTCTGTGTCCTCCTCGGCCTGGACAAACACACACACATAAACAAAAAACATATATTTCCAATGCCTCAGTCCACATTAAATCAAACCACATTTGATCTCCTTCAGTTGACTATGGATACAGGTTTTTTTTAAACGTCTGTGCTGCTTTATGGCTTTCAAACAATATTTAGAATAAAAGTATTCTAAAGTTAAAAAATATTTTAAAACAGTTTGCACGTCCAAATGTTAAAGTACTGGGTGCTGTACAGAAACACTAAAACAAAAGACATGAGACATGTACTTCAGGCTAAGGAATAGTTGTTGTTGTTACCTGTAAAGAAAGCTGCAGTCATCATAAACAACCAACAAAGTGAAACTAGAGGTCGGAGGTGAAACATGTTCTGTACCTGAAGTCTGCTGGGAGCTGAACGCTGCTGCTGCTTCTGCTGCTTCAGAGCCACCTGCTCATCTGACACACAAACAGTACAACAAGGTGCTGCAATCATTATTTTCATCATCGAATTGATCTTCTAATGTTTACATTATTGATCGTAACAATGTGATTGTTAGGTAATGAGTCTACATCCTATTCATTTAATCCTCCACCCTCGCAATGATACGAGCTTCTACCTTCTGGCAGACGATACAGAAGCCCTCAATGTAAACCGAAACGCTTTCAAAACTCATGCCAGTCAACGTTTTGAATAATGTTTCGTAGGGCTGGGAATCTTTGGGTGTCTCATGACTCGATTCGATTTTGATTCCGAGGGTCACGATTTGATTGACCCTAGAGTCATCTGTGAGACTGGCTGAAGTTCTTTCTGCTCTATTTTGTATACTACCGAGTTAAAGAGCTAGCATTAGCACTTAGCAGGGAGTACATGATTAGCAAAAAAAGAAAGTGATTTTTTGGAGTTATCAAACTATTTAAAATCCAAGATAAGAACCTCGATTTTTACTTAAATCGTTTTTTTTTTCCCACCACTTCCTAATTGTTAGAGCCATTTGTGTGTTCAGTATGTATGTGTGCTCTGTGGTAGTTCCTTGTGGTGACAGTAGGGGGCACATTCACTTTGGTGTTGGGAAGGTTACAAGTAGAGGAAGAGTTAATCACGGACAGGTGAGCAGCCCACCGTGAGAGGCACACAGTTTTTGACCGCTGTTGAAGTGTATTGTGAATGGAACATTTATCCTGGCTTTGTTTTACATTCAAGTTATAGTGGAATAAGTGTATGTAGACAACCAGAATATGTATTGTAAATGAACGATTCAGATAAACCCGCTTGAGTGTGACAGCACGGAGTTGATTGAATTATTGCCACGAAACACGGAAACAGCGTGTCAATTAAGTGCGGTAGGCTATCAGCCCCTCAGTGGCTCAAACTTTTGATACGCAAGATCAAGCCACTACACTAATGTTTCATAAGGCTGTGTGGGTCGTGCAGTAGTGTCAGGGTGTTCCTATATGTTCTTACATTTTCTTACCTTTGTTATTTTCTCTCATGCTGTTGTTTTTGCAGATCTTGCACAATATGGGTGATGTGCAATATGTTGTGTTGTTCTGCGTTGGTGTGTGTCTTTCTGTTTATGGATTCTAGTGGAAGCAGCTGAATGTTTGGCAGCCAAAAGTGTATTTCATCGTATAAGTTCTGACTCCTTCCCAATCAGAGACTTGTTTTGAGGGGATTATAAATAAAGATTTAGGAGTCTTGCCCGAGGACACATCTGACATGTGGATGCAGGAGCTGGGAATCGGACACCTGACCTTCCATTTGAGAGAGACGACTCCAGCAACTGAGCCACAGCCGCCCCATAATGTGAGTGAGTGAGTGAGTGAGTACCTAGTTCTCTCCTCCACTGAGCCTTCTTGGCGTCGACGGCCGCTCTGCTCTCTGACTGTCGCTGGTCCATCCAGCTGAACAGACATCCAGACGACCTGAACAACAGCAGCACAGACATTCTGCTTTTAACCCTCAACTTACAGAAATACAGATTTCTAAAAACATGTCAGCGCACTGAGGAAGCACATGAGAAATGTCTTTTAATAATACTGCTGGCTGATGTTATGAAGAGAAGAGCCAAGTGGGTAAATGATAAAGAACCGTATGTTGTCCCTTTACATTTCCTCTACGGGATGGAGAGCAGAAAGAAAGGGGGAATATTTAACAAAGCTGTCAATCAGTGAAAGACCTTTTTTGTGTTTTTATAATGAAGATCCAAAAACAGTCAAATATTCATTAAAAAGTAAAGTGATGCCTTTTTTATTCAAGGTGATATAAGAGGAGAAAATGAACCATGCTCACTAAAGATATCCTATCCTGAGTCCTCTGCATTATTATAATCTGCTCAGTATGTATTTCTAAGTTTTCTTTATGGGACTGGATCTGAAAAGAAACCTTGTTGTCATACAACATATTTCTGTTGACGTGGGCTCCCTACCTGTTGTTTTTGTCCTGTGAACATCCAGGCGTTTCTGTTCCTCCTCCTCCTCTATCTTCCTCCTTCATCTCTCCTCCCTCATTAGTCGAGGAGTCAGATTTTGAGCCCGTTTTGTTTTCTAAGAAAAAAAAAACAAAAGAGTGTCCATTACATTGTCAAGGTTAAAGGCAAAAACAGTCAACATGGCGGCGCACTATGCTGCTTCAGCCGCCATTTCCACATTGTCCTTGTCCTGCCTCCAGGGCCGACCCACCCCCAACTCAGGAAGATTTTCAGGTGCAGCCGGTCTGAAATGTTCTTGTATATTTCAGGAGTGTATATGTGAAATGGCTTTAGCCTACCGTGTGTCCTGCTCTCCTCCGGCGGGAGTCGGCCTGTGCTGGAGGTCTGGACCGTGTTGAGGATCTTCTGAAGCTGCTCACTGGTCAAACACACCATGCCATCCTTCAGTCCTGTGTCCCCCCTGACCGATGTGTCCTTTGTTCCCTTCTTCCCCCCGGCTTGTGTACCACTGCTCTGAGGCTGTCCTGGCTTCCCATTGGTCCTCAGTGAGCCAACAGTGGTGCTGTGTTTTTGTCTGTCAGACTTCACCTTCACACAATCAGAGGAAGAACAGATAACTGTGCGGTTTGAGGAGGAGGGGTTATGACTTAGCAAACAAACATGTGGTACACCATGATACTAACCTTGGGTGTGACTTTCACATTGCACCCTGTGGTGCTCTTCCCCCCAGTGGTGGCTGTGTTGGAGGTGAAGGAGGTAGCTGCTGCTCCTCCTGTCTTGCTCTTGCTCTCTCTGTGCCTCACTGCCAGCTGCCGGGCCGGACGCTCCTCTCCCTGCAGCTCATCCACACAGGACGGCTGCCTGGAGCTCAGGATGTTTGCCGTTCTGGGCCTACAGGACGGCTGCTCCGATTCAATTCAATCAGAAGAGATCAGAAAACGTTGAGAACGTTCATCATGTTAATCACATTCTGTCTTTTAAGTCTATTACAAACATGCGTTGACTGTGTGTCTACAAACTCTTGGTCAGATATTGCAGTTATTTAAAGATTTATGAATTTGATATCCAGGCTGTAAGCAGGATTCATACCTTTGATGGATTCTTCTCAGAACCTGCACAAGAAAAAATATGTGACAGTGAGCAGCTTTGAATGTTACACCACATTAAATGTCACACAGGTTCATATTCAGTTCAACAGATCTGTAACAATACACTGCCTAAAACCTCAGACTTAACTTACATATCAACTTTTAAGAAGATTTAAGTATTGGTATACTGGATGACTTATTTCCTGTTGTAAATTAAATAAATCTTACTCCTACTTTTCCATATTACATGCATGAATATGAAGATGAATTTAATCAAAATTAAATAAAAACTCAACAAGAAAAACATAAATTATAACTGTACTACATTTTTATAAAGCAGTATGTATCCCAGTTAAAGTAATACATTGTTTTTTTTGTGAACATTGTAAGTGCATCATTTTCTTTCATCATCTTCTGTTTTCATCTGATTTATCCACCTATCATTTCATCAAAGTTCAGTTTAATATGTTAATCGTCAAACAGATCATAAGGACAGCAAATAATCCCTGGAAAGCTAACGATTTGAGGGATGAGATGTATGGCAGTGCTGGGCAATTGATCGTGTTTCAACTTCAATCATCACGACCTTAAAAAACAGTTATTTAATTTGTATGTTGTTGTTTTTTTATATACATCTTTATTTTATTTCACTTGTTTATTTTGTTTGTTTGTCAAAGTGTTAAAAGTGTTTAAATGCATGCGATGCAGATGTTCTTAAATCGATGAGTGATCTTGTTTTATAATCTTGATCTCAATATCAATCAAACATAATCATGATTAAGACTTTTTTTTCCCCCATAATGAGCAGCTCACCATGACTGAGTAGAATCAACCTGGGTTTTCCATTTTCAAGTTCAAACAGCAGGCCATCTCTGTTCATGAAAAAAGGGGAAAATATCAGACTTATTTCACAGAACCAGAAACATCTCATTAAAGAATGTGTCTATTTCACTCTGATAGTTTTATTTATTTATCAAATTAATTGTCTTTATTGGACAATCACAAGACAGCACTGTCTGTTTCTTAGGACCTCTGGTAAGACTTTAAATTGTTATTGTTTCACAGGTTTTGACTTTATCTCAGTACAGACATCAAGCAGCAGATATAACGAGGTTTAAGGTTAATCCGCATTGCCAGCTCTTTGTTTCCATATCAGTACAGTTCCAGTATGAATAGTGGTGATGTGCAGGTCTCAAAAAGCATTTCTTTGCCCGTATTTGACAGCAAGAAATACAATTATTCCCGTCCATTTCAATGCGACACAAATGGTCAAATGTTAGCTTAGCCAGCTACGAAAATCTGAGACAAACAGACGTACCCGAGATTCATGCCCAGGGGAAATGTCAACAGATCACAGCGTTTACCGACAGCCCTTTAAAAGTCTGAACACACGTCTGGTGATTAATTGTTTTACTGAATAAAAAGCAGTCCTGTCTCTGGACTCTCTGGACTGACCGCACTGCCAGGCAGTCACACGCCAGTTCCTGGATGTTAACTTGTGTACGTTGGTTGCTGACAACGACCAAGAACGACTTCACTGATTGGCTCTTTCTTATTCACTTTAAACTCAACAGCCAATCAGTCTTCGTCTGCCTCATATTGACGTTTTGCGTTGGAATGTGTTGCATTCAAGGATACTGGGATTTTTTTTAATCGTCTCAATAAACCAAAATAGAACGATTAGAGTGCATCCACTCGTGAAATACAATGCTGCCGTGTTTTGTATCCAGCATTAAATTTCCTCTACATATACTTTATTTCAACTGTCTTTTATTGATTTTTGCATTAATTGTAGACATCTCACATTACTCACACATTAATCTTCCTATTTAAGACTAGTAATGCTTAGTGAAATCCTGGTTGTATATATTCACATTCTTATTTTTGATATCTTTTAGTACTTATTTACTTTGTAGTTAATATTATATTGTGTTTAGATTTGCTAACATTGTGTTCTTTACTAATATTGTGTGTTGGATAACCTGCTGCTGTAACGTCACAATTTCCCAGTTTGGGATCAATCAAGTAATTCTATTCTATTCTATTCTATTCTATTCTATTACACGTATGCTGGCTGCTGGAACACCTAAATTTCCCTGCTGGGATGAATAAAGTATATCTTATCTTATCTTTAACCGCTATAAGAAACCCAAAGTAAAATTGAAATTGCAACTAAAAGGAGGAGAGGAGGAGGAGAGGGGGGGCTACATGAGGTTCTCAGTCAGTCACATTTGTGCTCGGCAGATTGTTAAAGCCTCTACATACACTTTAAAGTCAAACGCTGTTTACAGGTCCTATTCACGCAGTCAAATAGATATGCGTTTTCTACCGAGTCTATAGAACAGAAAGGACACTTAACTTTATTGAGTATCAATTTCACATTCTTTGGCATCACTATGGAAGCCCATTTCCGCCAGTAAAAAAAATAAAAATGAAAATAATAAAGTCTCATAATTTCATCAATTTTATCTCATTATTTTGACTTAACTCATTATTATGACTTTATATCTCATAATTCCGACTTCATAGCTCATAATTTCAACTTTTTATCTCATTATTTTGACTTTTTATCTCATTATTTTGACTTTTTATCTCATTATTTTGACTTATCTCATTATTATGACTTTATATCTCATAATTTCAACTTTATATCTCATAATTCCGACTTCATAGCTCATAATTTCAACTTTTTATCTCATTATTTTGACTTTTTATCTCATTATTTCGATTATTATCTCATTATTGTGACTTTATTATTTTCATTTTATTTTTTTTAACTGGCGGAAATGGGCTTCCATACATCACAGATCTACCACAACAAACATGACTGCGTGCACTTCTCAGAGGGGACGCATTTCTCGCCATAGCACCGGTGTTACGCTGTAGGTGGCGCCGTAGAGTCTCGTGAAAGCCGAACAGGCTGCGTTAGCGTCGCTTGTAATGACGTTAGCCTCCTGGATGTGTTTTTTTTTTCCGCCGTTAACGAGTTTGAATAGCAGGGACCGACATCCACGGAAACCTCCCCGGTCTGTTGAAGCACAAACCACCGTGACCTTCCCGCACATCCCAGCTCGGCGTCCTCCCGTGCAAGCCCTGACGGTAAATGTTGTTATTGTGACAGCTCGGCGGAGAGAGAGAGAGAGAGAGAGAGAGAGAGAGAGAGAGACTGCGTAACGTCACACACCGTGATGTTAGCCGTGTAGCTAGCGTTAGCATTAAACTGCCGTTAGCGTCGAACAAACGTCTGTGTTTACCATCAGGGGACACGGAGATTTATCTACGGCGATTCTCGAACCGTAATGTCATTAAGCAGTCTGAGGTTAACTTTCACTCGAGGCTGATTTAAGATGAATGTAGCTGACTTAGCGTGCTAGCGTGTTTTGTCAGGCTAAGGTCAAGAAAGCTGGCCAGTCTGACAGCTAACGCTAACTAACATGGTCCCCAGGAGTCTGTAAACGTGTTGTGTGGCAGCGTTGACTGACGCCGTGATCAAGCTGTCGTAGGAAGATGAGCTGGTGGTGTGTTTTCTTTTAGCCTCAAGAGGTGGGTACCCTGGAAGTTTCATTAGCCAAGAAGGCTAGCTCGGTGGTGAGAAATAATAATAATAATAATGGATCCACAGAGGATGTGGGTCCTTGTGTCCATTAGATTGGTTGGTTGGTGCAATGCTCTGTGACAGGTTATCAGTGTGATTGCACGAAAAGCTGATACTGCAGGTTCGGTGGCTTGGATTTAAGATTAATTAGCTTCAGTCTCAGGTAAGTGTCAATTTACTGTGTGTAATGATGACCATGTTGTCATACCTCTGCTTTTTTTTTTTTTTTTTTTTAATGCTGCTTTATATTAGTGTGTATTTGTAAGCTTGGTGCATCTCTGGTTTTGCAGATTCAGAATTGTCATAGCTGGAAAAGCTGCCTCTGTGCAATGCAATGCTCAGTGTCTTAACATACACAGCAGTGTGTTCTCTGTCTTCCATAAAAGTCGGCTTTATTCACTCGTGATTGATAGTGTCTGTATAATTATATTATCAACATCAGAATGGGATTGAAAAAAAGGGTTACTTCCTGGTTTCTCTCACCATCTGCAGGGATGTGAAGGGGACGAGTCCAAATCTCCATCCTCACAAGTTTGGGAGAGAAATCAAAAAAAAAAAAATTTCCACGTTGATAAAAGCTTGTTGCTTTAAACAGCAATGAGTACTGTAGCAACAGGATTATTACAGGATGCTTTTGCCTTTCATTTTTTAGATCCTATAAACCTTTGACTTTGTTCAGTCGATTGCTTGAAGAAGGAGAGAAGAATTAAATGTAATGGATGAATGAAAATGCATTGATAAAGACGGTCTGTTGAGGGGGGGAAAAAAAAGATTAGCACTACCTTGTCGATTTAAATCAGCAGAGACGACAGGGCAACATTAATTATAGCGTATACTGTACGTGCACTTCAGTGGTTTTATGTATTGCACAAAATAACTCAAAGCTGATTTTCCTCACATTGTTCAGGATGGTTTTCAAATCAGATGTCAGCAGCCCCCTCCCCTCCCCACCCCCCCCACCCTTTCACCAGAATGATAGGGTATTGTTCAGAGAGAAATTGATCTTGCTATAGTATAAAAACAGTGTCTCTAAAAAAATCAACAGGCCTGATGTGTGTTGTGCAGATTGTGAATAGATTAGCGATGCTCCAGCTCGACTCTGAGCGCCTATTTGATGTATCTTTGTTTGCTTGTTAAGATTGAGTTTTTTTTCTTAAATTTAAATTGGAAAATATCAGATCCTGAAATTTTCAAGACATTTTCCGGAGTGCTTGTGTAAAAGAGATGTTGGTGTCAACTCTGAAGGGCAAATCAATTTACACAGCACCATTCATACAGAGAGCAATTCAAATAAAGTAGTGATTCTAGAGTCAGTTTTGGCCCCATGTTAAAGTCAATTGGGGGGGGGCCCCTCCAACCAGTGTTCATCACCATCATGTCTGCCAGCCGTACTCTTTTTTTCCTGTTTCAGATAATTCCTCTTCATTTTTCTTTGTTGACTTTCATTAACAAACTTTGGTGTTCACGGCAATAATGCAACGCTTAGCAGGGTTATGAGAGCGAGTGATTTCAGATGGGGCCCATTTAGGGAGTTGTCCTCCTGTCATTGCACATTTTGGGCCACTGCTTTGGTTAAAGTTTGTGAGCCCTCAGGGGCCTCCTACTGGTCTGGGGCCACAAGCAGCGCCTCTGATTCAAAGTGCTTTACAGAGTTAAAAACAGAACATTAGGAAGTCGTTTTTCAGGGGACAATGCTCACACAGGTTTGAGAAATATGCCCCCTAAATGTCATATCATCACGTTTGTTTGGATACATTCTCCTTGCACACTCAGTTTAGACTGAAAGAGACGTAAATTATCTCTGGACTTGTTTCAGTGATGATGTGTGTATGGTGTTGATGAGAATTATATCAAAGCAGCTCCATTTGCAAGATTGCAAAATAAAAAAATTCTGGGGCAATTATTACTTGAAAGTATGACTGTGTGATGAAACAGTCCTTTCACAACATGAGGATAACGTCTCAGGCTTGTCGATATTGAACAAAAATCCTTTCCTGATATATTTTAGCTGAATGATGATACACAACATAAATCTCCTCCTTATTATTTTCTGCAAAGACACACAAAACGTCAGCTCAAAGTCAAATCCACATGGACCGAATGTCACACAGTCACGTTTATTAACAGCCAGCTGCACAATCCACATAGAGATTACAAAATAATACTATTAAAATAAAGTAAAAATGTTCCTTTCCTGCATATCAAAATACACACAGCTGTGGGATTTTTGTCACGCAGGGTTTATTTAGAGTTTCTCTGAGGGAGGAAGAGAGGCAGAGCCGGCTGAAGGGGGACAGACTGAGACGAGAAACAGGCTAACACGCGGCTCTAAAGATGAAACGTATAACACAACATGAACTATATCAGTATAAACTACAGGTTCTCAACACACCGCCAACTCTTTCATAAAAAAAAAAAAAAAAAAAACCAACCGAAATGTCTGATATTTTTCAACCAATCAGATTTATTTCATGAAGAATAGTTCATCTCAGACGGTACAGGACATGTGACTGAACAAAGAAACAAAACAAACGTGTTTGAAAAGCGTAGACTTTTTGACCCCCCCCCAAAAAAATAAAGCTGTGACCCATTTTTGGGTCCTGACCCATCAGTTGAGAACCATTAATAAACAATATTGTGTTAGTCTATATCTTATTTGAAAATATATTGATTAAGAACTGAAAATATCCCCCAGCCTGAATAATGTCACTGTAGTTTTTTAGATTTATGTGTTTACTTTTTTATAAATTTAATTTCAGCCTTTTTTTGCCTTTGTTTTAGTCATAGGACAGAGTAGAGTCTGAAAGGGGACAGCATCAGAAACCAGAGAGAGAGAGAGAGAGAGAGAGAGAGAGTATATGGAGCGACATGCGTTAAAGGAGCCACAGCCCGCTCTCTGCACACTAACAGCTCGGCTATCGGTGCCCCCTTAACTTTCCAGATTTTAGTTGTTTTAAAACTTTTGAATTACACCCGGGTCATTTAAGTCATCAGAAGGCTGGACGTTGTGAACGAAACAAGCCGAGCCATCGTTGGCGGCAACTCGGCTAGCAGCCCCCGAAGCGTTGAGGACATAAACTCTTCATAAAGATGAAACACAAAAACATTTAATTTTCATATAAAATACAAATCGATGGAGTTATATGCTCTGAACTCGATTTGCGTGTGAGCGTCTCATCAATGTCTCATCAGCTGATTTGACATGTCGTGAGTTTTTGTTGCTGTGGTAACAACCCAGTCTTGAATTTGTGGTGGGAAAGGAGCCGAGATGCTTGACTTGTGGTCGCCCCCGTGGTTGTTTTGATCTCATCTGATCCGTTGTGTCACTCAGATGATTGTTGATAGGACGGATTGTTATTGTGTGTGTGTGTGCATGTGTGTATGTGTGTGTGTGCTCGTGCGTGTGTGTGTGTGTGTGTGTGTGTGTGTGTGTCACTCAGCAGCTGTTGACTTCTGTCAGGGGACTGGGGCAGCAGCTGTGAATGTGTTTTCATGTTTTTTCCTCTCGTATTTTTGTGAATTTTGAGAGCGACAGATGTGTTTGGCATGTTCTCTCTCCCGCAGCGCTGCATGATACAGACACAGATCTCTACTCCGACTTTCTCTCTCTCTCTCTCTCTCCCTCCATCCCTCTCCTCCTCCTTCTCTTCATTTCCTATTGACAATCATTAGAGCTGCATGAAGATGTCAATTAATCGTTAATTCTACAACAGTAAATAAATCGCCCGCTGTTATGATCGTGCATTTACCATTCGGGTCGTTTTTTTTTTCTCACAGTCCACATGCTCACCAGATCTTATCATAATGTCACACTTTTAATCGCTTCCTCCACCTTCCAGTAGCTTCTTTCTTTTCCTTCATAAGATCTTTACTTCCTTTCTCTTTCTTTTCATTTCCTCCTCGCGTCTTTCCGTCTGATTCCACTTTATTGCCTCCTCCTGCTCTTTCCCTCCATCTCTCTTTTTCTTCATTTCCTCGATCACTTTGTCTTGTTGTCTTCATCTTCCAGTGTGTGTGTGTGTGTGTGTATGTTTGTGTGTGTGTCAGCAGTATAGCTACCTCCGACCCTTATTTATGAATATTTTGCATGGTTCTGCTACACTTCACTAATGCAACCACTCAGCAATAAGACACACAGCTGCTGACTTAAGGCGTGATGAAGATGGAGATGATAACGATGACGTCTTGGCTCCTGTCGCTGTTTACTGAAGTCTGGCATTTCTCTTGAGCCGTGACTCTGACACGGTGAGAATAGACAAGGCTGAATATCAACGGGACACTGAATCAGAACAAAACAATGAAGTCTGGAACTGCATCAGATGAATTGGAATGAATTTTGAATTGGATTATTTAATCCAGAAAGTATTTTAAAACAGCCACACCTGTTGAGCCCATCAGTTTCCTCATCAACACTGAGTGGGTGGTATAAATGTTTGGGGACCAAACCAAGTCCACATCAGACCCTGCTTCACCGTGTTTGTTTAAGGGTAGAGTCAGTAGAAATGTTTGTTGCAGCTTGTAAACCACAACATTCAAACTTGCCCCCGCCTCCTGGGCTCATCGGCCCAAGAAGCCCGCTGCAGGATGTAGTGTGTACATTTACTGCTTGTAGTTACACTGCATGCTACCACAAGCTAACCACCAGAATTTAGCACTTGCCTGTTTAACAGAAAGCAGACCAACTCCACAGGGTCCGCTCTGCTTCATCTGCTCGGCGTTTCACCTCATTGTGAGTATATTTTCTCTACTTTGCCGCTACGTACACGTCTTGTCATATTTGCTGGTTTGAATCACATCCAGTCGCTGAATTGTATCCACTCCTAAACTCTCCTGCATGCCGTCATTGGCTGGAGGAAACACACCAGCTCCTGCCTCGAAAACATCACTCAACCAAAGCAAACGAAAACATGACGTTGTTCACGAGGACGGGGTCTCTGCAGACACAGTCCCCACCACACATCTATGGAGGCCCAGAAGGGATGACTGAGCAGCCCTTCTTGAATATAAATCTATATTTTATTTCTTCGGAAAAAGCTTCTGACTCTACCTTAAATCTAACTCCAAGATTTTTTCACTTTTCCCACACTGACTCCAAAAGTGATTGTTGATCACAGGACGATACAGGACCCCCCCCCATACCAGAAAATGAATATCATTAGTGAAACAGCAATCCTTAAAGACAAAAGAAGTGAAAGAGTCACACTTTTGTAGAAGGTTGGATAAGTGTAGCGGCTCTTTGGAGGATAGGTTTCACGGTCTATCAGATCCTGTGTTTACCAACTCCCCCCCCAACACACTCAGTGACTCAGTGTGTGTGTGAATGAGAAGCTATTTGTGTGTATTAGTACGTCTAAGTGAGCTCAGACACTGGGGTTAACACGGAGTTCAGATTCACTAAGCTACAACGCTAATTGTCTTGAGCAGCATGTGGACAAAACATTCAGGTAGCAGCAGCCTATCAGTTTGAGTCTGTGCTGAACCAGAGACTCCTAGTTTGAATATTTCAGTGTATTTTACAAGCCAAAGCGAACACAAATTTATACTTTAAATTTATACAATGCAAGTAAAAATAAAACACCATGGATACCCATTTCCAGGGAAAATCGCAATCCAACTCAGATGTATAAAACATGTGACAGAACTATGGCGGCACAATTCTAGCCAAAATGTGAAGCACAATTTTTCTCCCTGAGAATAAAGATCACGATTCTCTTTCTTTTAAATTTGAAGTAAAGGAGCAGCAAAAACACTGAGTCCTAGGCATGCTATATTGGGTAATTTCTTCTTTTTGATTACCAAAAATTGTGAGTAAACTCCTGGATTCAGACTAAATTGCACAGATAAGTAGTCAATGTTTCTGTACAGAAATGTTGCCAACAATGTATTTGTGCTGTTTGAACAGTGCTCTCTCTCTCTGGTTAAAAAGATGGCTGAAGATCTGAAGGCTCAATATCACCCGAATTTCCCCTCTGGGGATCAATAAAGTATTATCCTATCCTACCACTTCCTCAAAAACACAGTTAATTCATTATAATTTTTTAATTCCATGTGATTGGCTGTTGAACAGTCCAGGGTGTAACCCCGCCTATCGCCCAATGACAGCTGGGATCAGCTCCAGCGACCCTGAACGGGAAAAGCGTTAAAGATACTGGATGGATGGATCATTTTTTATATATTTATATATTTATTTTTACTTATTTATTTTCATGCATTGCTTGTTTTTAATTCAGATTGTTTAAATTTGATAAAAGCAGCTGTGACGCAGTTGTTGTAAAGGCGTACTCATGTTTAATAATCGTGATGACATCATAATCAATAATCATGATTATAATTTGCCATAATCGAGCAGCACTAATACTCTGATGTCACATAGAGTCTGAGATATCTACCAAAAAGTCTGAACGTTTGTGTGAGGAACGTAGGGAGTGTCGGAAGAATGTTTTTCCCGATTTTGAATTCCCGATGAATGCCTGACAAACAGGCAAATAATATGTAAAGCAGGACTGGCCTCACCTATCCAGCTCTACCTGGCTGAAATGATCCAGGTGCTGCTTCAAGTCCTCAGTCACTCTAAATCAGCACCAAGTTCCTCTCACTACTAAACTACAGAACACACCTCTACTCAGATATTCAATTGGCTCTATCTCTGATTTACTGAAGGACAGAAGGATTCCCTCACACACACACACACACACACACACACACACACACACACACACACACACACACACACACACACACACACACACACACACACACACACACACACACACACACACACACACACACACACACACACACACACACACACACACACACACACACACACACACACACACACTCACAGAGTCCTTCAGTCAGAAATAGCAGCTTAATCAGTCTGAAGATGTAGAGCTGCTGTGATCCCACAGCTTTGTCCCAGTGATGGCCGATGATGTAAGCTATGCCCACACAGATCCTCTTAGCTGATTGGCTGGCTGCTTGGGTCATTTACCACACCTGGCAGGACACAGGGAGCTGATTAGAGAGAGAGAGAGATAGATCGGGTTGTTTGTTTGTCTGGTTGGCTTTTTGGACCAAGAGTTCCTGCACTTAAAGGTTTGAGAACAATGATGTCACGTCCTGATGGTTGGACAGTAGACTGCAGCAGCTGTGATGCAGCAATGATGCTCTGAACTCAAGTTACTCCTAAAGTTTTCTTAGATTTTGTGTTCACACAAGACACTAACAAACCATCTTCTGTTTTACTGCTGCCAATTTCCACATCTTCCTGTGCACGCCGCAGTCCGTCAGTTCGCTGCGCACTATGCTGCCGTTCGCTGCCAATCTAATCTAGTCAGTGCACCAAGGAGCTTGGTTACGGCGCTGTTGCAAAATCACACACTGAAAAGGACTCTTAACATATAGGACAAATGGTGCACTCACACTAGGCATTTATACTGTGCCCCCCCCCAAGTACGTTTGACCCCCAACGTCCAGTGTGAGTGCTTCCATACCTAAAGCGTGGTACATTTCTTTGGCCCTGGCACAGTTGGAAGAGGTGGGCTTTGGAACGGTACGGTTGCTCGTGCATTAGCACACACACAGGTGTGCGAGGTGGACATGACGTAAAGCCCAATCCATGTGACCGTTTCTCTCGACAGTCATTTTGAACAGTTGCAGCAAAGGGCTCACGTTGGTCCGATGCAGAGGTCGCGTGTTTACTTTGAATTTGGGCAGGTTGAATAGTCAGAGTCAGTTCTGAAGTATTGTCTGCATCTTCAGTAATGCCACACTCTGGGAGACACAGGGATTGTGAACAGAGGAGATAAACAGAGGGGGTGGCTGGAGAGGAGATTTGGGAGAGGGATGAAGCAAACAGGAGGAGGAGGAGGAGGAGGAGAGTGTGTATAGGAAAGACCAAGGGGGGGCGAGTTGTCCTTGACTTTGACCTCCAGCAGCCTATTCTCTGCATCACGCTGCCCGCTGGACACACACACACACTCACACACACCTGTTGTCTGTGTGCTAGGAATGCACACATAGAGATCCTCTTAACAGACACAGGACCACTACACAGACTCCAGCTGTTCAATGAATAGCCTGATACCTCTGTGTGAAGTGAACACATCTAGACCAAGGATTACACTCAAGGGTTGTTTTTCATTATTGGTGAATAAGACTGGGTGTTTGATTAAACCTCTTCAAAAGGTTGGACGGTTTATAACATGAATAGTATTAAATCTAGAGATGTTTCAGTCAGTTTAACAGAAGTTTAAACTCAGGTTAAAACGACTCGTCTAAAGATAATGCATTTAGACTCAGACAACAGGTTGAATTGGGGGTTTGGTTTGCTGACTGTAGCTAACGTTAGCATCGCTGGCATCACCAGCCTTCAGTCCTCCCTGCAGCTCGACATCCTCATGCCGGAGCTAGCTTTGGTTCCACATTGTTCCAGTCGATGTGCCAGTTTAACCTGACACAGCCTACAAATTACTTTCTCTTTTTGTCCCCAACAAAACCAAACTTCTGCAGCCATTACAGAACAGAAAAGTACAACCATCATCCATCACTTGAATGCATCACTTTAGACTCTGTCACTAATACTTACTGAAGTGTTTCATATAAAAAATGAAAGCAGAGATCCACTGTACTGTTTTCAAAGTCTTGAGTGGATTAATGTAATTTTATTGTTTTATCTTTATCCCCAACCTTAATCCCCTGTTTGATCAAATGAGTGGGGAGACAAGTGTGTTACTTTAAATCTACTTGTTTGTTGTTTTTATAAATCACTCTCATGGCACCTGTTCTTTGAGCAATTTGATCAAAGAAGTATTTATTCAAAAGGGAATTGAAGTTTAAATTTGTGATTGTTTATATGTTATTATTTATCTGGACTACAGACGACTCAGAGAGAGTGTATGTGTGTGTGACTGTGAGTGTGTGTTCATATTTTAATGGTTTTTGTGTGTTGTTGTTGTTGAGTTCAGTGAAATGTGAGGAGTCATTGGTGATCGGGGTGATTTCACTGATCCCAGGAAAGAGCAGATTTTTGCTGCTAATTTTAGAATTCATTGCTCATGGGAAAATTGGGAAGACTGTTTACTGTGTGTGTGTGTGTGTGTGTGTGTGTGTGTGTGCGCTCTAGCCTGCATCTGGGGCTCATGCTTGGTCAAGCTCTGATCATGACTTGAGATGAGACAGTTAGATGTTGAGTTTCCGTCGTGGTTAAGTTTTGTGCAACGTGCTGTGAGAAAGTCGTGATCAGAGCCTGAGAATGTGAGCATGTTTTTTTTTTTTTTTTACAAGAACAATACAATAAATGAAACTTCTTACCTTAGGTTAAAAGTTGGAGGTTGTCAGTAAGCGTTACGTGTCTGACATAAGTTTCTTATTTTATTTCAGCATGATGTGTAGCCTGAAATATCCAGTGCCTCGAGGAGATATATAATGTCAGCCTTATTAACCTTTAGGGAAAAGAAGCAAAGGCACAAAAGCACGATGCATGGGCTGAATATTTTATGAATGAGGAGAGCGTTTAAAGGTCATGTAGTAACTGGATGATAACAAGATGAGACGCACCTTCTGATTCAGCTCAGCAGGTCGTGCTGGAACATGATCTTTTTTTATTGCAGATTAAACACATCAAACAAAAGCTTTACCCAGCGGGGTTAGCTTTGAGTAAATTTCAAGTCATGTAACTTCATTTGTAAAAAAACAACTGCTGTCACCACAAGTATGCACAAACTTCACTGACAAGGAATGTAAACTTGAGGATTCTTATTTAAAGGTCACATATTCTCCTCCTCTTCAACCAGTTTAAATAAGTCTCAGAGCTCCCCAAAACATGTGTGTGAAGTTTCTTGTTCTAAATCCTCTCTGATTCTGTATTTCATCATGTCTATAAACCCCTCTATTTCAGCCCTGCTCAGAACAGGCTGTTTCTGTGTCTGTACCTTTAAATATGTAAATGAGCTGTGTCTGACCACGCCCCCTCTCTGGAAGGGCTTGGGTGTACTCGAGCTTTCTCGCTCCATGTCCTATTGTTTACGGTGAGAAGGCAGACTCAGGACAGAACAAACACCTAGCTGTGGGAGTGTCACCCACCTGGGGGAGAGGTTACTGCCCTTTGTGATGTCATGAAGGGAAAATCTCCAAACGGCCTGTTTGAGCACACATTTTCTGAAAAGTGGAGCAGGCAGAAGACGGAGAGGATGGACTTTTCTCATCATTGGGGGGTTTGTAGACAGACTAGGGACACATGTTAGTGTTAAATGAACATTGTGAAGTTTATTTAGCAGAATATGTGACCTTTAAAAGAACTTCTTGCATTTTATTAGCATGATATTATTTAGAAGTAAAGGCCTACCTTTGACTAAAATGTTGCATTAAACCGATTCTAACATTAAAAAAAGAGCTTCTGTCCTGTAAGGAGTCTGAAGCGTTTGAAAAATGTCTCTGCATGTCTGAGCTGTTGCGTATGTGAGTCCATTATTTTGGGCCCACATCGTGATATCAGCACAGTGTCATGCCTCACTTCAGCCTTGACACTGACCATCATGCCTTCAGACACACACACACATAAAAAGGCCCTGACGTCATCTTCTCTCCTTCTTTATTCCCCCCATTCCTTCCCTCTTATCTCTGTCTTTATTCCCTTGTCTTCAGGCAGACGATGATGAGTCATGTTGGGGAAGATTTTAGATGCAATGTGGGATAAACGGCTATGATAGGAGGGGGAAGCAGCAGGTAGAGGATTGAAAATAAGGGAATGTGGACACCTGTATACTTAAGCCAAATGCAAAACTTAAGAAATATCACAAAGCAACAGGCTTTTATTAGCCTCTATTTTTTATACTTTATAAAAGGGATTTATTTCCCATAGAGCCCATATTTACAATGATCCATACTAACAGACAAAATCTGCCATGAAATCATGAAAACCAGAAATATGTCCATAATAATATTTGATCACTGTTATATGTTGAGTGAAATTTGAGACATAATCGTCTGTAATGTTTTTTGTATTCTACAATTTGGCCCCCTGGCAGTCAGAGATAAATGAATGTGGCCCTTGCTGTGACCAAAGTTGTCCATCCCTGATCCAGACCAATGGATGTTTACGTCTTTAGTGAGTGTTGAGCGTGCAGTGTGACCGTCATTCACGTAAATAAGCTGCTTCTTACTTTTTTACTGCATTGATAAAAAGGAATAAGATGTGAACATAGCGTCCGACTCTGTTGCTTTGTCCGCCATCGTTTCATGTCATGACCCTGCTCCTGCTGCGAGGTGTGTGTGTGCGTGTGAGTGAGAAAGAGCAACTCGGGAAGATTTCAGCGGCAGCCTGTCCTGTATGGAATTTTCTTGACATTTTCAGGAGTGCATGTGTGAAAAAGTGCTTGAAATTGATCTCGGTCTTGTGACCATTCTCAAGGTCGCTTGTGGAAGATCTCAGTCTGATCTTAAAATCTGCAGCATTCTCGTTCTGGTCTCGGACAAAGACGACTCAAGAGTCAAGACCTGTCAGAACCACAACTGCAGGAGTTTAACTAAAGTGCCATGAAAAGAGATCTGTGGGTGTTTTTATGAGAATGGCGTGCCTGTCATTAGTATGTTCTAGGGCTGTCATTATTTCAATGAAATGCATTGAATCAGACCATTATTGGGATATTTTTAAAGACAGGCCCATCCTCTCTGTTGCCTACATATAACAATAAACCTCCTAGTTAAATTCATAGTTTGTAGAAACAAGCCTTATTAAATGTGTGCAGGACCTTCATCGGCTGTTTGATGTGGTAATTGGGGAAACAATCTGCCGTTTGTCCTCCGTTGTAATTGTCTCCTGAGTCGTTGTTTCAAATGCTAAATATTCATCCTCGTGGTTTTTATGGTCGATAACAGCCGGGCTTTGATTTCATTCTGTGTGCTGCTGAATGATTATTGTAAGAGAATAAATCCTGAATCACAAAACATCCTGATTAATGAGGACGTTTAAAAAAAAAAAAAAAAAACATGAATATTCATCATGTTTTCAAATCATCAGCAGGAGGACGTCTGTGAAAGCGAGCGCAGACTCATGGACCTTAGTTTGAAACAGACGTTTTCGAGGCGCTGCAGGAAGTAAATAGAACCTCTAGCGGGACACACAGAGTACAGAGAAAGTTTAGAGGACTTTAAATCTTTGCAGGACTCTTTTGAAGCCTCTACAAACAGCGTACCGGGGGACGTGTTTTCTGACCCTGCTGCCGGTGACTCTGCACTTCCTCCATCATTGAGCTATGGAGAGAATCAAAACATGTGTGTATTTGAATGTGTGCATGCACTCTGCGTGTGTCTGTGTGTGTGTGTGTGTGTGTGTCTGTGTCGAAGCCAACGTGCTGAAACATTTGATGTCAACAGTTTGTGGCGACATGCCCAGAAAAGTGTGTGTGTGTGTGTGTGTGTGTGTGTGTGTGTGTGTTATTTTTACACAGCGCGGCGCCGCCTGCTGCAGACTCTGTTCGATCACTTCTCTTATTCATGACAATGTTGTTTACTGTTTGGAAAACGGACAAAATGCAAATAATTTCATGTGATCGGAGTTATTCCACAAAACTAATGTTCGCTTCAATCGTAGCTGTGTGTCACTCGCTGCATGCTACAAACGTTTCAGACGAAGACGTTATGAAAACTTAAATATAAACTTTATTTCTAACCCCAAAAATCAAGAAGTTTAATAACTATAGATATGAATGTAGTGGGATTGATAATAAAACAATATTTAACTCAAGATATTAATGTTAAAAAGTAAGAAGGCAATTGTTATGAGACTGAACCCACCCAACAATATTTAGAAACAGTAAGACTGAGAGAAAATGTTTTTACTATCAAATGGAAGATTTATAACGCGGTGTGAAATGCTTCTGGACTGACTTGTACATCAACTTAGAGATATTGGATCTGTATTAAAATTAAGTCTGTTTTATCTCTGGTTTATATTTATTTGTTCTACTCTTTTTTTTTATCTCAACCCATTTTTTAAAAAGACGTTTACATGCATCAGGACCTGTTTTTTAACATTTTGAAAACCCCTTTGTGTTATAAATGGATCTTCAAACAGGTGACACATCCTCTAAGCTCTGTGTCTGTTCTTTAGCTCATAGTTGACGTTTTTCTGTAAGTTGTGTCCTGAATAAATAAATCTCTCGCTCTGACTAACAGGCTGATGTTTCCTCTCTCTCTCTCTCTTCAGGGACGTGGTGACCTGTTGACTCTGGTGAACTGACACCCTGCGTCTCGTTCCGTCCACCTCCATACCCCACCCCCTCTTTCCCTCATCCCCTCATCCCCTGTCCTGACCAGTCTCCGTGCTGCCGGCGGTGGATTGGAGCACTCTGATTGGAGGATTTGCGAGGTGGTTTTTCGGTCTGGCGCCGCCTCCCCCCGGGGCCGGCGTGCGCTCCCAGCAGCCCGTGGTGCCCTGTGCCCCCCCCTCCCCGTCACTGCATAACAGAGCCCATGCCCAAGGTGAGAGAGACCCAATGTAATGCAGTGGAGACCCCACAGATCACTCAGCCTGAGCGAGCTCTTTGAATTCTTTATTAGGACCAAAAAGAGAGGAATAAATCAAAAGTCACTTCCTCTCTTTAAAGAAAACTAAGAGTTGTTTGTAAACATGTGATGTTGGCTGGGGCTCACCATGGCAACCACAGAAACCAAACAAAGGACAACATTTAAAGTCCTGCTTACTCTTGTTGGTTTGTCGAATGCTGCCCCGGCTTCAAACACACAAGTTAGCTAAAGCTTCATTATGACCCGTCTCATTAATATTCCGTGTCATTCTAAATGCAACGTTCCAACACTGAACTATAGCAGCTACGTGGTGCATATGTTACAGGATGTTGCACCCTGCTGACCTTTAATCAAAATGCACAATATGGACTGCAGTCTCTGAGAGAATGTCTGTACAGAGATCAGAGAAGCAACAGAGGGCAGGAAGTGTTTACGATGATTTGAAGGGTTTGATGTTTTTGTCCGTGCACACTCAGCCATCTTTACCTTCACATTTCTTAACAATATCTCAAAATGAGTGTCATCAGCTTGTAAACTGAATACTCGACACTGACAAAACCTTATTTTTTAAAAACTCCCTGGCACACATTGAACACAACATAGCTGAACATGTTATTGCACATCAGTATCAGAGGGTTTTACAAGAAAGTTTCAAGCTTGTGTGTTTTTGCCATTTGATGCATTGTACCAGTTAGCTTAGAGCTCATTTTCATCAGCCGTCCATGTTCATGTTTATCTATTGTTTATGTTCTTCTGGAAGAGCAGGTTGAAAAGTCTCCCTGCAGCAGGAAGGAAGGACCTGCAGTATCTCTCCTGCACTCGAAATGATTCATCTGCAAATTTACCAGAGACTGTTTAGTTGGTGTAGCATCTTATGTTGAGAAACCGTGAAACATTTTGGAAACTTTTCACATTATGTGTCAACAAGTCTAGGAATGCAGTGCAGGGATGCATCAGCTTAACATCTGTGTCAGACTAAACTGGCCATGTTTACAAATATTGGACCATCGAAAAGTAGGGGAGCATGCACTGATGCCAGGAGCATTGTGAATCTGTTGTGTCGCATCAGTTTAAATCTGACAAGCTAGTTTAGCTAACTGCTGATTCAGAAAAGAGTTTAAATGGGACAGAAGAAGTCCTCCTTCGGACAAACTCTGATTTGTTTTCATGGTTAAACATGAAAGAACATGTCGTCAGTTAAACTGTCTCAGAGAAAGATCAGTGACATTGTAAGAGGAAGGACTACTAATAATTTAAATAAATCCAATCTCATAGCTCATTGAAAAAACAGACTACGGAGTAATGAAAAACTGAAAGTGGAGATCAGCTGAGTTGTTATATTTAACACTGATGTCGCTATCGGTCCTGATTTTCACAATCGATGCTCTAAAATCATCTGTGGTTTGGATTTATTGAGAAATAAAAAAGGAGCTCTTCCTGTCATCATTCAATAAATCCCTCTCCCGTCTCCAGGAGGAGTCGCGGTGCGTCCGCCAGGAGCCATGTGCCTCCCTCACAGTAACAACATGGACAGCAAGCTACAGGGGGCGGGGCCGGGGGGAGGGGCTATACTTCGATCACAAGCAGGAGGCGTTCCACTAGAGCCCTTCATCCACCAGGTGGGTACAGAGAGAGAGCAATGCTGTCATAAGTGTAACATATATGTGATAACTGTTTTCACATTTGTGTGTTGTTGGGTTTTTTTGTAGGTGGGGGGTCACACCAGTATGATGCGTTATGATGACCACACGGTGTGTAAGCCTCTGATCAGCAGAGAGCAGCGCTTCTACGAATCTCTGCCTCCAGAAATGAAGGAGTTCACTCCAGAGTATAAAGGTCAGTCACAGGAAACTCTCAGATGTTTGATGTGCGCTCAGCCATGGGGGAGAGCTGCGACTATCTGTGGATTCTCTTCAGTGAATCGTTACAAAGTGTTTCAGTGCTGAGAGGACGGTGAACACTGTGACCCTCTACACGTGTGGCTCATATGATACATAACGATCCTGAGGTTGTGTTACTTTATGACTTTTGTTTACTTTATCAGAGAGACAGGACGGTGGATAGAGTAAGAAATCAGGGAAATAGGGCAAAGATTAATATTCTGTGTCTTAACTGCACCATCCTGCTGCGCGTATGTGCCTTTGATTTTTTTCACAGTTTTTTGTTTTTTTTTCTTAATAGGAACTGCTTAAGATAAGGTCTTAATGTGATCATGGCTGCTATTGCAAAAGACGTGCTCTTTTTTCTGTTCTCTTAGTTTATTTTCCTTTTGGGATGGGGGGTAGGTTTTTATTTTTATTTCTGTTGTTTTTTCTTGAGTCTGTATTTTCTATGTTTATAAAAGCAATAAATATATATATATAAGAAGAAATCAGGGAAAGCGAGTAAGTGAGAAATGACATGCGGGAGAGCAGCCACCGGTCGTATTCAAACCCGGGTTGCCCGCTCCGACTACAGCAGCCTCTGTCCAGGGGGCACGGTGCACACTAGCCACTAGGCCTCCGGGGCCCACACATGTTTTTGGACATTTGAGGAGACACCATTTGTGTTGTGTCAGCAGAAATGTTCAGAGCTGTAAAGCTGTCCATGTTCAACCAGTTAGTGACATAACATCGTCAACATGGCGAAGGTCCGACAGTAACCGGCTGAAAGGGAGGCATATCGCCACCTACAGTAGCAGATTCAGACATACATCTGTCAATGAATCGATTCTCCCTCTGTGCCTCTCTGCTGGGACAAGGACAGTTGTCCAATAAAATGTTCTAACTGAGCTCGACTTGTAAAGCTCCAACACATCCAAAGTGTGCATGTGTGGTTTGTGGCCTAAACATTCAGTGCAGTGTTACATGCACTGCTGATTTATGCTAAGGCTAATTTTAACGTAAACTAGTTCAACAATATGAGAGACAGTGTATGTGTGTGTGTGTGTTTAAATCCACTCTGCAGTGAGCCGGTCTGTACCGATTCAAAAGTAATCTGATTTTTTTGTTTGTTATTGGAGGACGTTTATAATTAAGTCAGTTTTTATGACCCTCCCAGACATCTGTTGCATTAAAAAGATCTCAAATCTCTTATTCCCCCCCCTCCCCGGCCTCCTCCTCCGGTGCTCTAAATAGTTTTGCACCTCCGGGTTGGGTGGCGGGTGGAGAAGCAGGCAGACGGACAGACGCAGCAGAGGGACGGATGTGCGGATGTTTACTGGTGTAGCCGCTCTGCTCTCCATCAGACGACACTGAAGCTGCTTCCACCGGCTCTTGCTGTAGTAACAGAGCCAAACACACTTTGACAGCCAGCGTTCAAACACACACGCATACTCCTCTCCTGCATGAGTGTGACCTATTTATCATTTTAGAAAATTATATAAGAGAGGTGACAGTGACAGGGGTTGAGTTTGGGGGGGGGGGGGGGGGGTCTGTCAACAGACATTATGAAGGTGGATGGAGCAGGTGTGATGCTAAAGATGGCTCTGTTCCATTAGAGATTGCTTTTAAGTAACAACTAGTAAGCCAGCAGCAGGGTCCTGACTCTGAAACACTTACAGGGAAGACAGTTTTTTATTACAGTGCAATACTTTCAAGCCTTTACAGTTTGTGAAATGTCAAATATTTCACCTCGAGCCATGAGCTGTGACCCAGTTCAACACGAAGCATTGATTCTAAAACTGTTAAGAGTAAGAAGTCACATGAGAAAACTCTCAGTGCACAGATATGAAACGGTCATTTGTCGAAGTGCTCTCGAGGGTACTAATGGACAAAAATGTATTGAGTCGTAAGAATCAAGAGCAGTCAGTCATATGCTGATGTAACGTACTTTTGGCTTTTGTGTGTTTTTCCACTTCTTCAAAAAACAAACTTGAGATTGAGCAAGTCATCTGTGTTGGTAATCAAGCAGCAACCTCTGGTGTGGAAAAATTAAGCCAATGCAAAATTGCACAAAAACTACAGTTCCTCGAGTGTCCACTTGAGGCCGGCTGCAGAAGCCCCAGAGGTCACATACACACCCATTCAAAAATGTCTGTGTTCTTCCCTACAGTATGTCTACCAGCGAGAGAAACTGATTACCAACTAGGGATGCACCGATGCATTGGCCAATATCAGCTCTGTTTACAAACATCAGCACATCTGCAAATAATGTGGCATGAACCGATGTCAGTATCCAATGTTGATTTGTTGTTTCAGATCAGTTTTAATGCTGACATCAAGTTCGCCTGACTATTGATTGGTAATTGCACTCTGCCTCTATAAAAGCAGAGTTGTTGAATAAATGATAAAGCATTAATTAAGGGTTGTGCACATGCTTAATGCTAGACCTGCTAAACATCAGCATGCTGCCATCGTCAAGGAGAGCCTGTTAGTCCTACTTCCTGTAAAATCAATAACTTTGATTGATCGCGATTCTTGAAGGAAAAATGCCAGAAAATAAAAATGAATTTTCTTGTAATGTATCAACCGATTCTTAAAGAAAGCTAAATCTGTTTCAGACGTCAGAAGCATAAATTTACAGTCCCTGCACTTTCATCCTTCAGCTCGCTGTCTCACTGACCTCTGAGGGTCTCTACACAAGGTTTATATTTTCCCTGCACACCTGACCTGCAGGCACCCCCCCCCCCCCCCCCCCCCCCAGTCCAACCTGCCTTTGTTGTGGGTCCCAGTACCATGACAACAGGAGTCCAAAAGGAGTCTATATTTAGCCCTGGATTTCGGCCCACTACCATTGTTCTGCTGATTAAATAACAGCAGACTGACAGACAGCTGCCCAGCGACGACTTTCTGATTCCGTCAAGGTCGTTTCATCTGGAAACAGTTTGACGTCAGCAGATCGGATTTCTCCTTAAGTTGTTGGTGTGGAGGTTGTGAAGAAGTCCAGCAGAGGACCTGACTCTTCAGTTTTTGGACTCTTATCTCTGGAGAAGGTTTCCCACCACTGACGTCAAAATTCAATTTGGACCAACAGGGAGGATGTTCAGCGTCTCACTCGGCAGGAAAGAGGTGTTCTAAAAATAACTCGCTTAATGTTTAAATAAAACATTACCAGACATTCCTGCCCGGGCATTTAATCCATTAACAGTTTCACAATTGAATTTCCGGAACATTTATGAGATCTTCATAAACACACAGACGACAGTAAAATCCAACTTTAGGTGTATCAGTGAGGTGTTCTTCATCCTTCATCCTTGAGCCTCCAAAAGGGCTCCACCTCTGGAGGCACCCTAAAAATCTTCCCTCTTTTCATCTTTGTCTGATCTTAAGGGGGGAACACTTCAGTTAAGAAGTCCTTGTGTTGAGATCTAGTGTCTTCTTAAAGTCTTATTTATACTTCTGTGTTTAATCTTCACCATAAGTTGTGTTATAACTTGACATTCTCCATTAGCCTGTGTATGGTTTTAAGTGATGGAGTGGTGCAGAAATAATGATGGCTGAGTTTTTTTGCAAGCTTTGACTTACTGTACTCTCTCTGCTGGGACTGCACTGTTGTTGATTGTTATTGCCACATGATCTTTTGACCTTACGCCTGTTGATTTTTACATGCAGTGTGAAGGTACGAGCAAGCAAACGATCGCTAGCATTAGCATACAAACACAACAATGCAGCGCTAGTTGTTATGGTTTCATTCTGGTGCTCAAGGGCGACATCTACTGGACCAAAAAGTTGCATATTCTTCCTTTAATGCGTAAGAATCAGAAACTGAATCGACACAGGAAGACGTTTTCAGAAAGCTGTAAATGTTTGTTAATTCCTCCTTTGGTGAGCTTTTTTTTTTTTTCTTTAAGCTTCAGGAATGACAAACATGATGTTAGAGTATATTGCTGGTTTGTAATTAATGTCCAGTATTTTAAACTTCCTGTCTGTATTTTATTGTGTTCTGCAGGTGTGGTGCTGGTGTGTTTTGAGGGTGACTTGGACGGCTACATCAACCTGGTGGCGTACCCTTACGTGGAGAGCAACATGGAGGGGGGGCCTCCGGAGCACGAGGAGCGGGACCCTCCAGAGAGGGAGCAGCCGAGGAGGAAACACTCCAGAAGAAGCCTCCATCGCTCCTCCTCCTCCTCTGAACACAAAGACGAGCGGAGCGACAGGAGGGAGGCGCACGACAACGACGCGTCTGATAAGTAAGTTCATTTAGTGTTAAGAGTTTTTTAGAGGACTCGTTGTTGACTGAATATTAATCATCTTTTTCATTTGGACGATAAACGATGAATAATTCCCCCAATATTTAGCTGCAGCTTCTCAAGGTGAAGATACTGAGCTCAGAGGACATCACATTAGACTCAGACGACCAATTAAATCATGATGAGAATAATTAGTTTGGATCGGATGTAATGCTCCCGGGCATGATGGGATTTGTAGTGTCCTCTATTTCTCATCTGTAGTGTCTGTAGTTTCCTGAATACTTCCAGTGAGAGTCAGCCAGACGCTGATTTTTCATATATGGTTTTATATTATACCCTGGGATTGACAGGCGGCTCGGCTCAGTGTCAGCAGTAATGCAGGCGTTTCCTTTTTACTGTACATCACTGAACCAACCAATTAGAGGCTAGGAAAACCACAGAAGTAGAGTCATGTTTCTAGATGATGCAGAAAGAAATTCCAACATTTAAAAACACAAATCATAACTGTGTGAACTCAAATATGTGAACAGTTAACTTTAAAACATAACCTGTTTTTAACTTAAACTCCAATATGAGATGGCGTCACTGTTCAAACTTACACAATGGTGAAAAAAAGATTTGAGCCGCACTACATTGCTCTTCCTCTCTCCTCCTCCCTGCAGCCTGGCAGAGCTGAAGAGTCCGCGGCTCGACCCAAAGATCCACTCGGACGTTCCCTTCCAGATGTTGGACTGGAACAGCGGTTTGAGTTCAGAGAAGATCAGCTACAACCCCTGGAGCCTGCGCTGCCACAAACAGCAGCTGAGCCGCATGAGGTCTGAATCCAAGGACCGAAAACTCTTCAGTATCCTTTGTCGGCCAATAACAATCAAATTATAATAATCAACATCTTCTTCTTATTATGACAAAAACATGTTGCATTAAGGCGCATATTTCCAAGGTTAAAAATCATCTGCAAATGGTGTAATATTATGCAGAGGAAAAGTCACATTATTCAGCTGTAAGAACCTTGTAAATATGTAAACAAGCTCTGATTTTTAATTAATGTAAGTATAGAGACGCTGGCTGAATAATATTATTCATAAGAAGCAAACTGCTTGTTGGAGTGTTTGCCGACTGAATTGTGTAACAGTTCAGTCGGGGCTCTGAGTGTGATATGGTTGAGAGGGGGGAAGGGGGGAGAGGGGGGGGGGGGGGGGGGGGGGGGGGTCTGAGGTTATCAGGGCAGAAGTCGTGTTTTGATCTTGAGCTTCAAAGAGAGCGGACTGCAGCTGCCTGGAAAACAAAACACACGCTCTGTCCTCCATGATGTCCGTCTGTCCTCTGTCACGTTCAGCAGGGCTGCTGTCACTGGAGGTCGTCTGCGCACAGACATCATTCACTCTGCTTATTATTGATATTATCACAGACATGATCCGCTGCATGCAGTGATGAGGTCTGAGACCATATTCCTGTTCAGAGCTTTCTGGGAAAGAGGTTTCAGCATCTTATCAAATAATATCGTCCCTTTTCTTTTTTGTTTGTTATTTTTTTTGGGGCCAGTTTTGCCTTTATTGGAGAGGAGAGCTGAAGAGAGAGAGGAAATGTTGGGAGGAGAGGGGGGGGGGCAAAATAACCACTAGGTACCTTGGTGATGTAAAAATGAAAACAGAGGAATTCAAATATAAATCTGTGTGAAATATATTCAGATTGATAATCATGAATGTTCTCTGTCACTTATAACCACATTTGCAAATTTGCATATTAATTTAGACGAATCAGAACGAGGGGGCTCCACGCTGAGTGTTTGTGTTTTTTTTATAGATTGGAACAGACTCATGAATTTCTTAGATGAACATTTCTCAAGTGTGATTTTCTCTCAGTTTAAAAACTGGGAAGATGTTTCTGAAATATGTTGTCCAAATTATCAGAAGTGGACCCTTCAAACTTTCAACCCAGAGGGGTAATTTGTTTTCAGCCAGGTAAAAATGTGAAACATTTAGACATTAAGACAGAGACTCAGATATTGAAAACAACATAAAACATGACATTTATCAATACAAGAGCCCAGAAAGTGACAACAGAGAGGATTTAAAACTGTCATTAAAACCGGACGTGAATAAGGAAATGCCTCTTCACTGGGTCATCATGAATTCACTGGTTTGAAAGCTTAATTTATTACAGCAAAATGTCATTCTGTTGGACTTTGGTGATCTGAATCTCCTGCCTGAGGGCAGACGCTCAATCTTATACCAAATAGAGGATGTTAAGGACACTGTAGGACGTCTGGAGCCTCAGCTGTTGCTCTCTTACTAAAGGTGAGAGACAGATCAGGTACTGAAACACCAGGGATCTTTTACAGGCTGCTTCGATGATGTATTGAAACCTATTGAGAGATTTCCAAACCTCACATTGCTCTATTTACTTTTTACAAGTTTTATCAAAAAAAAAATCACTTTTTTTTTTTTTGGCCTAGGGAATGCCAACTTGTTTTTTGATATTGGAGTTTATAGTGTTATGTCTTTGTGTGCATCACTTTAAGTAAAACAACAACATATTGCCTAGAGATCAAAGTTCAGACACATTTGCTCCCTAACAGCAGCATGTCAACCAGAGTTCCTGTTGTTGGAGAACGTGGTCCACCACTTCTCTTACCCCTGCATCCTGGACCTGAAGATGGGCACCAGGCAGCACGGAGACGACGCCTCCGAGGAGAAAGCGGCGAGGCAGATGAAGAAATGTGAACAGAGCACTTCAGCGACCCTGGGAGTCAGAGTGTGTGGCATGCAGGTAAAACAACCACTGCTACAGCTCACGCATGCTTTAAAAACATGGCCGCCTCTGAATGCAGAGAACAATTGATTAACAGTCTTTAATTCACTTATAGTTTTTGAGTTTCTAATTAATTTCTTGGTTTTGTCTCTGGGGATTCTCCAGCTTTATACTATCATTATATATCATAAACCTTTATAATAACACACACTCTTAATGCTGCTGCATTAACATCATAATCACTATTATTTTTACTTGATATGGAGATCATGATTATTAAACATGATTACTCCTCTGCGGCACACTCTCACCTTGCGTTTAAAGATCCAATCAAAATATATCATGCGCTCACAGCATGACAGGAAGCAGCTCCGTCTGTCCTCGTGTCCGTTTTGTCTGTCAGTTTGTCACGTCCTCAAATCACCTGTCGCCATAAAACCAGATTACTTCAACCATCACATTCAAAACAACTCAACCCCAGGTGGTAAACTCCTGAAGGCATGCTGCCGTCTAACTCTACCTCAAAGCTGGCATGGAAGTACAGGCCACACCGGCAGTTACCTCGTATTAAATATGCCGTATGCCGCGGTGTGGCTGAAAAAGTATTCATACATGTACTGCTTGAGCTTTAAAGGAACTAAAACTAATAATCAGGGTACATATAGTTTCTGAACAAGGCCTTAAAAGTTTTGTATTTCCATCACAAAGTACCACATTTAGTGTACAAAGAGCTTCAATATATTCTCTTTCTGGAGGATTGATGCCTGACGTCTAATGTAGTAAAGGTTTTGAGAGAGTGATGAATTCACAGCAGCTACTCACCACAGTGGATTATGTTTTTGTTTTTTTCTCCCCTTGGTCCTGATTTGCTGCCGAGTCTGTTGTACACCACTGTTACTGCAGCTAGTAAATTTCAGATTAGAAAAGGGATACGTCTCTTGGTGTTAATCTTTAAAAAAAAAAAAAAAAAAGCTGTGAAGTTAGCTTTAAATTCCCCTTGAAGTGGTCTTAAAAATGAAGTATACCTTTGGGAATACCGAGAGTTACCCGATAATATTAATTGGGCCTTGGCAACACACACACATAAACATCTTCTCTACTGATAATATATCTGATGTAGAGGTGTAAGGGAGAAAAAGAAAAACAATACGCTTTATTTAAAATATCGTCCATAAAGAAGGAGTCATGGATCGACTTCAAAAAGAAAGTCATGAATGTAAAGACATCTGTGATATCATGTGACTGACGTCTCCTCTCTGTCTGCAGGTGTACCAGCTGAACACGGGTCACTACCTCTGCAGGAACAAGTACTACGGCCGCGGCCTGTCGATCGAGGGTTTCCGTCAGGCGCTCTACCAGTACATGCACAACGGGAAGGTTCTGAGGCAGGACCTCTTTGAGCCGATCCTGAATAAGCTACGCAGCCTGAAGGCCGTGCTGGAGAGGCAAGCGTCCTATCGCTTCTACTCGTCTTCACTGCTCATCATCTATGAGGGACAGGTGAGCGGTCCTGAAATACTTACAAGTCCAATAATTAGGTTTTTATTGATACGTTAACATTCTGCCAAATCTTCTGGGGGGTGCTCTCCATTGCTGGCTCCGCCGAGCCTATCTCTCCCCCTATTACTCTGCACAGAGTTGGGATTACTGTATCTCCCCATTACACCTCTGTGACATTCATAGTGACAGTGAGACGTCACAGAGACGTACATTTCACTCCCTGGACAGACAGTCTGAATAAGGCGAAAGATTTTGAAAATGTTACTTAAAATCACCTAGATTTTGTAGATTGGGATGAAAGGAGGAAAGATAATTGGATATGGATTCACCTTGTTCTCCTAAATATCAATAATACTGTGTATTCAATCAGTAATAACATCCTCTTTACCACTTTATTTGGCGCTCAAACTAAGTCTTGAAAATCTCTAAGCACACCAGAGAACATACATGCTAATACTGTTTGAATGTTTCCATGCTTATAATTACAGAAAGAACGATATATAAAGATGTTGTTTACATCTAGTTTATGTGAAATTCAGTTCTTGCCATTTTAGGATTTTCAACCTTACGTTCATGTGCAAAGCCAGCTGCATCATAAACGTAATCGTGCACACTTTGAAATGTGTGGAGGTATCTCTAGAGCATTAGTTCCCAACCTGGGGCCCAGGCCCCCCTAGGGGGGGACATCTGAGATCTCAGGGGGGGGCGAGAGTCTGCTCTGAGGTTGTCAAAATTAGATTTGCACATATTAGATGGAATCATGTTAAAACATTACTGAGACATTTTTACAAAGGTATTTTGGTAAGAACGAGTGTGTGGGCATATTCTGATGAATGAAAACTATTAAAATGTATGGTCATCTTTTAAAAGCAATGTACCACTTTTTTCATGTCTTCTGGGTGGACTCACCTTTTTTTGGTTGCAAGTACGGGGGCTCCAAGGAAAAAAGGTTGGGACATGATCTAGAGAGCACATCAGAGAGTTCAGGCCAATGTCCAGCTACTGGATGTGCGGGATGTAAACTACAGACATGAAGACAAACGAAGAGAAGTTAATATTATGATGATTCAGAGATCACTGCATCATTTTCCTGTGTGTATTACATTACGGTCCTGGACAAGTAAATCTCCGGCCTTGAAGTAAAACTGAATCTCTCAGAAGATTTAAAAATACTAGAAAGATTGTGTTTGTCACATTCACACTGATCACTGTTGTGTTTGATTCTTTCAGGAACCTGAGGCCCCTTCAGTCCTCAGCTCGGGTCAGCATGCGGCCCTCACACAGAAGACCCCTGCGGTCCCTACAGAGCCTCACCGTGGCCCCGGGCCCCAACCACCCCCATCCACAGGAGCCTCCTGTGAAACGGACATGAGCCAGAACCCAGCCTCTGGGTCTCTGCCCTCTCAGGGACCTGGACGTATGGCTCCTCCCTCTCCCTCCCCTCATCCTCCCCCACAGACCCCGTCCACCAAGTCAGACTGCCACTCCTTCCTCCCCCCTCTCTCCTCCACACACCCCCATTCAGACTCCTTCTCCCCTGCTCCCAGCTTAATGTCCTTCCCCCCTGCCCCTCCCCACCAGCCTCAGCAGCCCCCCCTGGTGGACGTTCGTATGATCGACTTCGCCCACTCCACCTTCAAAGGCTTCCGTGGCGACACAGCGGTGCACGATGGTCCGGACCGGGGCTACGTGTTTGGACTGGAGAGCTTGGTCCAGATCCTGGAGAGTCTGCGGGACGACAACCTGCAGTAGCTCCAAACTCACACACACACACACACACACACACACACACACACACACACACACACACACACACACACACACACACACACACACACACACACACACACACACACACACACACAGCTTGTTGTGAGTTTGTCCAGGTTGTGCTGCAGAGTCCTCAAGAATCGGGACAGTTTGGCTGTGAGTATGGAACATGGGTCTGCAGGACGTCACCATGGAAACATGGGCATTCTACAGTCAAATAGTTACCATAGCAACAACCAAGCGATGGGACAGAGCAGCTAGAAAGGTGAAAATTCCAGATGATGAACCTCTTTCTACCCGAGGTTCTCCACACACACACACACACACACACACACACACACACACACACACACACACACACACACACACACATATATTTGTATATCTATCCTTGGGAGGATCTTCATTGACAAAATGCGTTCCTTAACCAGTAAGCATCCAAACTAAACACAACCACCACCCTCAACCGGAACTGAACCTTACAATCCCCTCCACTCCAAAATGTGTTTTTTCTTCTTGTTCCTTCGCTCAGTTCCGAGCTATACCGTGCAAAATCGTGTAGGTGCAGAGTTTGTTGAAGAGGATGAATGTTTTTCTCAGCTCTCCTTAACTCTGGTTGAATCACAGTCCCAAAAACGAACGAGGCAGCGAGAAATTTCATTCTGCAGACAGATTTGTAATTTAGAAAATAACATGTTTAAACCTGAACGATTGTTGAAAGGTAGTCTTTTTTAACTCAAGGGTTTCTTCAAGTCTTGACATTCCCAGCATGAATGATGAGTCTTGGCTAATGCAAATAGTGATGTGTAGCGCTCTCCCCAACCCTCAACAGGAGGCATTTGTGTAGACGGTAAACATCAAGGGCTGCTTTCATCGTGCCTAACTGAACGCAAAATCAGACTGTTTCCTACCTAGCTAGGTAAGTCTGTGCTAGGACATGATGTACGTTCTGCATTAGTTTGCTTCTGTGAATCAGGAGGTGGGAAAAGGCTGATAAGCAGCCTGCTAGCCCATAATGCCAACCCAGCTAATTTACAACCACACCACCTCATACAGTAAACCACTGTATGCATCAGGACAGCCGCACCTCTCCACAATGTTCTAGGTTATTGTTGAAATAACACACATACAGATGAGCACAGATATTTTGGGAGCCAATCCATTTTTTAAAAGGCAGGAGTAGGTGTAATCCAAAATATGTTAATTTGGTGGATGCTAGATTTAAATTATAATTCGAAGTAGAGATTTTTTTTTAACATCTGCTGCAGGGTTCTTTCAACTCAGATTTCCGGTGAGCGGAGAAAAACAAAAAGATAAAAGTGAAATACTCTGCACACGCGTCATCAAACATACAAGACCAACAGAACCTTTGAAGGATGCAAGTATAAGCCCAAATGTCCGAACACCTAAGGTCAAACAATTCATGGTCCTCACCAGGATAGAAAACACACACACAAACATTCACACACATACACACACGCGCGGGTATATCCTGGGAACAGTTGTCTGTGGAGCAGTTTGACAGACTGCTCCTCTCTGACCGACCAATCAGCTGACTCCCAGGGGCCGCCCATTGAAACCGGCCAACACTCACTTTACCCTCCACCTCTTCCTCCTCTCACTACCCTCCTCCACCTCCTCCTCTTCACCCCTCTTTCTCTACAGAAACCAAACCTGGACAGGTGAACTGACTCTTTCTAGAGTTAACTTGACAACGCACTCAGAAACACATCCAAGCATCTGTTTAAAGCAATAGACGGGGAAATTAAGAAGGCGATTTTTGTTTTGTTTTTCTTCAGCAGTGCAGAGGGCAGCATCGCCCGCAGGGTGAAAAAGTGCAACAGAGATTTGAATCGTAGACGTAGGCTTTAAGGAGAGAATATAGATCATTTCTATAACGCTGTATGTCCGTTTTTTGGGCTTTGTTCAAAAACGTTAGTAGTCGATGTCCTGTAAAATCATCCTCTGGGTTATTGTGTAATATCGAGAGAATTAAGTATCACTTTCCCAAACTTCTGGTCTGGTGGTGTTTTTATTATTGTCAACAAATCCCTTCAAAAGACTCAAACCAACAACAAGTGATCCTCTAACAAGCACTGTGTGTATCCAAAGCCTGATTGATCTCATTCCCCTGAGCTCCACTGCTGTCTAAATACTATTAAAAACACATCAGTGAGTCACACTGTTGCACTGGAAGACATTTTCCTTCATTACAATGAACACATAGTTTATTTTAAGTCAATCACACAAAATCCTGCTGCTGGAAAAACTCACACAGGACACCACATGTAGATTCAGACGCCACAGAAAATAGTCCCCAAAAATGCACTCCTTACACAGTCACTTTTTGCTAATACCAACTTTATTCATCTGTTTACAGATATTAAAACTATTAGTGAGAACAGAAGTAGTAGTTTTTATTGAATGCCTTTCTTTGATAACAAGAAACCGAGTTCTGTCCATGGAATCAAATTTAGCTGTTCAAAACAGAAATTCAACTATCTTTTCTTTTTCTTCATTTCACTCCTTTATCAGCCTCATGCATGCGGACATATGGACTTTAAAACTTATCACTTCTCTCATTTTTAATGACAAGTTTAGTGAGCTTTCTGAACTCTGTGTCAGCTCTGCTAGAAGCCCCAAAAAGCCAGGGATGGTTACTGTAGCAATAAGGTACAATACGACACCTGGCCCACCATAACGATAAAATCACGATACAGCGATTGTGCGAGAATTAAAACCCTGCAAGACAATCATAAAATGACACATCAAGGTATCTGATTAAGTGAAGAATACAGAATGCTACTAAAAAGGTAGAGCATGATTCATGTATTTATTATTCACTGCAGTACGGTGTCAGTTTCATGACTTAAAAAGCGTCATTCTTTGACTTCTTCCATCGCTGTCTGACATAATCCCGCTGTCTTCTTTTTCTGTTTGGAGCTCCGTATTTTATTTATTGATAAAGTATCAAAATGTAAGCACCAGGGATTCAATAATCTTAACACACGAGTCAGTACGACGATATGTTGCCGTATCAATATTCTCTCCCACCCCTAAAAACCTGCCAAAGATCATCTGAAAACACTGATGTGAAACTGCTCTATTCATTGTTTTCACTTATCCTAATGTGTAGCTATAATTGTTTGAGAGTAATTTAGACCTTTGCAGGGAATACGGCTTCCTGTTGTGAACTATGAACACAGAAGGAACCGCTAAAGCTATCTAGCAGAACGAGCACAGACAAATAAGCTACGGGTTATTTAGCCACCAAAAAGGAGCTTCTGAAAAACACTGGTTTTTAAAATGAAGCTGCTTAATCAGAGATGTTTTTTAAAGCTTTAATCAGTGTGTGTGTTTGTTTTGGAGAGATGGAGACCTCTCTGGATAGCACGACAGTAGAGTTCACAGCCTGTCGTGCTGTTGCTCCTCCGTTTCTCTGTGTGCAATCACACAGCTAAGCAAACAAACAAAAGTCAAGAAGTTTGACTGATGACAGGAGGGTCCTCTCAGATGCTTATCGACTCATGATTTGAATCTTTGACTTTTAAGTGGCGGCCCTAGAAATTTTAAGAGGGTCTCTGATTGGGTTGTTTGTGGATATATTCTTCATACAGGTCCTTCACCACGTCCTCTTCACACTAAATCCATGTTGCTCTTCTGGAGCTTTTGGTCTTCCTCTTGAGGAAAGTTGCTCAAGATCTGTTGGAGGAACTGAAATTGTTGGATTTGGTCTTTTTGGGGGGATTTGTTGACAACAAAATATTTCAAATGAAACCAGCCTAATTCTTTTAAGTTGGGGCTGGATGATGTGGTTGAATGACAAGAATATTTAATAAGAAGAATATTTTTCTTACGTATATTATATTCATATATATCTATATATAAATGTGATAAAATCACATTATTAAAAAGTCTGCAAAATCACTCTAAATCCTCAAAAAACAAAGCTGGATGGTGCCCTTTGTCTGCAAATCAGAAAACAAATACTGTTTCTCCTTCCTTTTTTAATTGGAGTAATTGAATTTGGACAGAACATGAAAATTAAAAACATCATGACAAATTGGGATGATTATGTCTCAATAATAATATTGACTTGGCACCCAGCCCTGCCTCAAATGTGTCACCATGACACACACACAAAAAATGATCCTCAAAGACTAATGTTAAGACGTCACCATCTTTCTCATCTGATTGGTCCTGATGAGACAGTGTTAACCAATCACATTTGTCCATTTATGCTTCCTTCAGTGAGTTCCAGAGGCCTGCTGTGAAGCAGCGCCGCCCCCTGCTGGACAGCAACAGAAACTCACCCCCAGAGGCTGGAATAAAAGAGAGCAAATATGAATATTTTATTTTTGGTTTATTGAGGTGATAATTTATTTTTTTATTGTACCCTTCACCGATGTGTGTGGGTGGATGTTTTGTCTTTTACATGTCCGCCCCAAAATGTATAAAATGTAAAGAAGTTAAGACACAGTGTGCAAGAAACGCAGTATTATTGGAGCTCACTCAAGTCTGTTTGATCTGCTGCTGAATGAAGACTCTTTGGGTATCAAACAAAATCACATTTATGTTTAATGAAGAAAAATTCTCACAGAAAATTCAGACTTCAGTCGCTCACTGAGCCCGACACTTGTGCCTGCTGAGGAGATGTTGCTCAGGTGGGAAGCTCTTCTGAACGTGTGTGCGTGCGTGCGTGCGTGCGTGCGTGCGTGCGTGCGTGCGTGCGTGCGTGCGTGCGTGTGTGCGTGTGTGTGCCTGTGTGTGTGTGTGTTAGACACCATCATTAGTCTTTGGTTTGTTTCACTTCACATTTAAGGAGTCGGTAAAGAAGTGCATGCACATTAACGCCCTCCTGTTCGGGTCAGTTTCCTTCACAGCGTCAAACCTTCCTGTTACAGACGTCACTGAGTCGAAGCGGTGACGTCCATGTGTCCTCTCTCAGATCATGATTCTTCATAAGTGTTAGCCTCCATGATCGATCAGTTATTTAGCAGCGTTTTCTGCATCTGACATCATCCTGACTGTTTGTTAGAACAGTGAAAGTACGTGAGATTAAATCTTTCCAGAAGCTTTTGGGCTCGTGTTTTTACTCAACACATAGACACATCAATTTATCCTCTACACAGCAGGGGGCGCCAAATCACACTGAGTGTTTTTTTTACAACATTGAACACTGCTGGATTTCTAAAGTTTACATGATAGTTTAAAAAAAAAAAAGGCATTCTGCTGCATAAATGTACTTGAAGGTCACACATTCTCCTTTTCTAAAAGTGTAAATAAGTCTCAGAGCTCCCCAAAACATGTCTGTGAAGTTTCTTGTTCTAAATCCACTCTGATCCTGTATTTCATCATGTCTATAAACCCCTCTATTTCAGCCCTGCTCAGAACAGGCTGTTTCTGTGTCTGTACCTTTAAATATGTAAATGAGCTGTGTCTGACCACGCCCCCTCTCTGGAAGGGCTTGGGTGTACTCGGGCTTTCTCGTTCCATGTATTGTTCAGAGGTGTGAAGAGTACTAATATATTATACTCAAGTAAAAGTACTGTTACTTTAATAACATTTTACTTAAGTACAAGTTAAAGTTTATAAATGTACTCAAGTAAAAGTAAAAAGTAACTCGTTTAAAATGTACTTTAAGTAAAAGTTACTTAGTTACTTTTTTTTTAACAATGCATCTCTCGTCTGTAGTGAAAAAAGGACGAGGGGATATTAATCTCAAAGTTTTTTTTGAATTCAAGGCAAATCTTTGCAAAGTTTATCGTTTCAGATAAACTTTTTCTTTTCTACCCCATTGACAAAAACAAAATATAAATAATGATGGATAAATAATCAAGGCTTATATGTTCAAGTAATCAGCTGTTTTATGAAGGGAAATGTTTAAACTATTTAAGAAAATACTAAAAGGGTCTTTGTCTTAATCATAAACAGTGTAAAGAGTATTTTAATATAATCCATTTATCTTGTCTGATTGAGCACACATTTTTGAAAAGTGGAGCAGGCAAAAGACGGAGAGGATGGACTTTTCTCATCATTGGGGGGTTTGTAGACGGACTAGAGACACATATTAGTGTTAGAGAAACATGGTGAAGTGTATTTTGAATAATATGTGACCTTAATTATCAGTAACAAGAAAAGAAAAAACTTCATCCAAAGTAGAGCTGCAAAGTTATTTTAACAAGAGGCTGTTTAACAAAATATTTATCAATATAAGGTGTTTTTTTAAACAAAAGAAGGCAGGGACTTTATAAGACCAAAAGGATCCAGGCAAGTCCTTAAAAGTTGACTGCTTACAAACATCACTTATTGCAATTACTTGTGCTACGGATGGAGAATTCAAATCAGAGTTGTGAAATACTTCTAGAGGCTTTTTCCATTTACCAAATAAGGACTATTTCCTTTAATTCTATGACCTTCTTTTCTCATAAATATCAGTTAAGTCCTTTATTTTTTTATATATTTCAGTGTGTCAAAGCTCTTCTGTTGATGCGTAATCATAAGATGGTAAATATATCTGATGGTTTTTGACTAAAAATAGAGTAATATCTCACTCCTGCGTCATCCCGGCGTGCTGCTCTGCTGACCATAAAGGTCGTACTCTTTGTACTGGATGTAGTCCTTCAGTCGCCCCGGCAACGGCAGGAAGCTCATGAAGACAGGAGACCGGAGCCGAAGGCGGCCGAGACACTGACGGATCCTCAGACGACAGAGATGCTTCAGACAGCGGGCGTTCTCTGAAGAGGAGAGAGAACACTGGTTTCTGTTTGTCACCACACAGGGTTTATTTTTTATTTTTTAAAGATTTTTATTTACCTTGCAGCCTGCAGATGTCGGGCCACTGCTGCTGCTCCATCACAGCCGCCTTCAGCTTGGAGCACAGAGTCACATGATCCATGTAGTCCAGCAGGATGAGGACCAAATGACCCGAGAGGTCTTTGAGCCAGTAGACGGTGATTACCTCACAGAACTGCACTGACACACACACACACAGATAGTATTAACAGCAGCTCACACCGATGTTAGATCATTTTACACTTCAGTGATCACCATAAGTCAACACAGAGATAGTTTATGACCAGTTTATAGTTTTTGATAAACAGAGCAGTGATGAGCTGATACACGGACACATGTTGGAGCAGGTTTGGACACAGCAGGTGTCTTCCTCAGGGTGACTCTGAGGAAGACACCTGCTGTGTCGACACGTCATCACATTAAAATAGCTGAATTCACCGTGTGCTCCAGAAATGTTCCTTCATGCTGTGATTGTCCGCCCCTGTTCTGAGACGCACCTACTTGCCATGTATGAAGTCGAGGTTTAACAAGAAATTAAAGTAAATGTAAGGCATGTGTTTTTCATTGTTAAGAGACATTTTTTGCTCTCCAGTGATTCAATCTTTTAACACTTCTCAAACAGTTTATCACATTATATCTCCGAAGCCACCAAAACAAATCAGGAAAACCTACAAAAATCTGTTTTTTTAATCTTAGGAGACAAGATAAGAAGTGTTTTTGAAGCTAGAATCTGACGTTCATTTTAGAAGAATTTTCTGACGCATTTGTTGAAATTCTCTTTTACATTCAACAGCAATAAACCAATGAAGATCTCAGTCTTCAAATAGAAAACATCCCGTCTCTGAGCCTGATGCAGGCTGGTGGAAAGACTCTAAACCATTTCATCATGTGTTTCCAGTATGAGGACAGACATTCCTACCTGTCAACCTGTGAGCACTCTACCTGTGGACCTATTGCATATTCAAGAGGTTTTCCTGAATCTAATGTTAAACTCTTTTTTTCTTTTTCTTTTTGGGGGGGGGGGGTGTTGCCCTGTTGATTACCAAAGTGTCTTTGATGACGCAGTCGCTCCAGCCCTCGTAGCCTTCAGGGATGTGAGAGTTGTTGCCGTAGGGACAGTCAAAGCAACGTTTGACATCATAACCAAAGTTACACAGCATCCTGAGCAACATCTGATACACAAACAATAATAATTCATCATAATAATCATGAAGTTGAGGAAAGTTTAGTAAATGTACAAATCCCCACCAACAAAATACAGAAGAAAATTTCTCTGTAGCAATAAAACAATAAGAAGAAATTAATTAAACAACTGAAATAGAGACTGACTAAGGGGACAATCAAATAAATAAAACATATAACCCTTCATAGATAAAACATAAAGATGACAAGAAGGCCTCCCGATGATAATGAGCCTTTAAAAGTGCAAATTATTTCAAATTGGGATGAATAAGGATCTACAAAAAAATCATCATCTTCATCTTCACCTCACTGTAGCCGCTGGACAAATCTGTGAATCTGAATCAATATTCTCTAAAGTATTTTTACCTCGTCTTTGAGCGCGTACTGCAGGGCGGAGGGGAAGTGTGTTGTGTTCACTTTGCAGTAATAGTTGACGTTGGCTCCAAACCTCAGCAGCAGGTTGATCAACTCGTAGTTGCCCGAACGCAGAGCAACCTGAAGGTGAAGACACATTCACTGGATCAGCAACAGGCTCTCCTGTAGGTGTGAGGAACTTTTGCAGGGGGCCAAAGTTTGTGTTACTACTTGTTGGAGGTTGTCTGTGTTTGTGTGCGTGTGAGTGCTCTGTCTGTCCTGTGAATCTTCGGTTGTTTGTTTGTTCCTTGTGTTTACTTGGGAGTGCGTCCTCTGTGTGTTGTGTGGATCTTTGTTGCCGGTCCACAGGTGGAGCTCAGTGAGGGAAGATGGTGTCTGCTGGATTGGTCCACGCTCAGCATCAGCGGCTCTCAAATAGACCCGCTCTGCACACAATCAACTTTTGAACTGACAGAAGCAGCTCGATTCTATCCTCGCCCTCAAACCTTTAGTGTATACCTGAACTCTGCATTACTATAACCTTGTTCAAATATTAAGAATCATATTTTTTTGCTGCTCACAAGCCACTTTAATGAAAGGTAAAGCTGTGAGTGGGGAGAGAGAGAGACAGTCGGTGACACAAAGCAAAGGGATGGTGTTGGCGTACCTGCAAACATTTGATTGGGTCTTGGTTGGCCATAGCTCCGCCCTCCAGCAGCACCTTCGCTGATGGCACGTCGTTATTGGAGACGGCAAAGAAGAGCGCGGACCTCCTCTCATCGTCAAAGCTGCGACGAACCCAGGGCGGGAGCATGAAGTTTGGGTCATAACCTGCATCCAGCAAGACCTGAACGGAGGAGAGATTATGTGATTAATTCCAAACTTGGAAAAATATAATGATTACATTTTAAAAATAATTTAATATTTATTATTTACAAATTTACAAAGTACAAAACTTTTCTGAGAAAACTCAAGAGTTTCCTGCAGTTCAGGGTTGGCACCAAAACCTGCTTTGTGAAAAGGACCTCTGATAAAGCACACACACACACACACACACACACACACACACACACACACACACACACACACACACACACACACACACACACACACACCTTGAGGCAGTGTGTTTGTCCTCCTGCAGCAGCAGAGTGTAGAGGACTCATCCCGTTGTCGTTAACCTCAGACATAGAAGTGACCGGAATCAGCAGCTTCAGAGCTCTGAGGAAACACACACACACACACACACACACACACACACACACACACACTGTAGTCTTGATGGAAGTACTTGAATTGAACAAAACAAAATGGCGAGCTCCTTAATCTTGATTTAGTTTTAGGCCTTACATATGAAACATATTTTGTTCTTTTAATGAATCAGAGTGTGATATTTACTCCAGGTGTCCTCTGTGTGCCAATCTGTGGATCGGCATGTGTCCCGTGTGTTTGGCCACGTTGGCGTCGGCTCCGTACTGGAGCAGCAGACTGATGACTGAAGGATCTCCACATGAGCACGCCTCGTACAGGATGGACGCCTCGTCGTGAGCCTGGGACAGAACGTCTGCACCTGAGGGACAAACGACACAGAGAGGAAGATCTGCGCTTGAAAAAACTTAGTTCACATGTTTCATTAACAGCTGAACTTTCTTTGACTTATTAAAGCTGACTGAAGCAAAGCCAGTTTAATAAACACTCTTAACATGCTCTCTCCAGGGGCCGTTCTACAGTCTTGGCAAAAAACAATTTGGTTCTGTCAGATGGGGATCCCTCAGGGAGGTTTCCTATCGTCATTGCAAAAGTTTGCACATTTTAGACTGCTGCTTTGGGCCCCCTAATGGTCTGGAGCCCAAATCAGTTGTCTGCCTTGCCTATTGACAAGCAGCACATCTGGCTCGCTCACCTCTCTTCAGCAGAGTCTCCACCACCTCCAGGTGTCCTCCCTGAGCGGCCAGAGCCAGCGGTGTGAGCCCGTAGTGGCTGTGAGGGTCCGGCGTAGCTCCGGCCTCCAACAGCAGCTTCACCAGCGCCAAGTTCCCCAGACGAGCGGCCTCGTGGAGCGGACGGCGGCCGTTGCAGCTCTGCTGGTTCACCCTGGAGCCCAGGTGGAGCAGCAGCTTCACCAGGTCAGTGCGGCCTGAGCGGAGCGCTGCACAGATTTCACATGAAGCTTGAGTGATTGTTTGGAAGTTTAAAGGAAGCAAAGCTCAGATTCCATAAGATAGGGTTAAGGTCATGGTTAGGGCTTTATATATCCGGATTTAGGCCTAACAGCAGCTCAAAGTAAAGCGTCATCAAGTAAAAGATAAAGTGCAAAGTAAAAATGTAATGACAATAAGTAAATAGAATAAGATATACAGTTATTATAATACATTTATACACAGCTCACACCTTCACTTGTGAAGGAAAAACTGATGTCTGACTGAAGAACTGCATGTCATTCCCCACTCTCTCTCTCTCTCTCTCTCTGATTTCTGCCTCGATCCACTGTGATATCTCCAACATATTGGAATAAAAGAAAGTATAAGTGAACCCTCCTATACGACCTCAAAGCAGTTAAATGTTGGTCAGCGTACCCACAAACATCGGAGAGTCTAGTTCTTGGTCCTGGCAGTCCGGATCAGCTCCATGTTGGAGGAGGAAGGAGGCGTTTTCTATCAGACCTCGTTCTACAGCCACAAAGAAAGGAGTCTGACCGCAGGCAGAACGAGTCTTCACCGAGTCTGGACCTGAAGCTGCAGGGGGTAAAGATGTTTCTCTGTCTTAATGATGATGTGCTTTTATGTGATGTTGAAGCTGCACAGACTCAGGATGACGACTACTCAAACCTTTGAATGTGATCTCCAGGACGGTTTGGTTGCTCTGAGCCGCGGCTTCATGAAGAGGAGTCCATCCTCGGCTGTCTGTTTGGGAAAACGTTTCCTTCTGTCGGACACTCAGATCTTTTAACAGCTTCTCGTTTCCTGCACAGACGGACAGACTGTTAAGAGTTTATAAGAATTTCAACCCAACCCTTGAATCTGGCACAAATCAAATTCAGATTGGAAGACAAGTAAGTTATCCTCTGAGTCAGCTTCACCGCCAATCAATGAAATTTCACAATAAATAATTCAGAATATCTCAGAGGGCTGTATCAGAATTAAAATCCACGTTTTGGAAAAGTAATGTCATGGAAACAGATTTTTAATCGATCCACATTTGCTCCTTATCATTTAGAAAGATTCATAGTTATATTTAAAAAGAGATGAACAGTAGTTAATGGCAGCGATTCTCAACTGGTGGGTCGCAACCCAGAGGTGGGACGCGGAGCTATTTTCAGTGTTGCCTGGAAAAGAAATAGTGTATAAAAAAGTCTGTGCAGCGCTTTTTAAAAATGTTGTTTTGTTCAGTTTCTTGCTTCTGTCACATGTTTTGTAGAGATTGATCCAAGCTGCACAATTTGTCAGTACAGAAAAATCTGATTGGTTGAACAAATATCAGATATTTGGGTTGTGATTTTTCACAAAGGAGTTGGTGGGGGGTCCTGAGGCATAGGAATATATATTATATATATATTTTTATGATAAACTAAAAGCCAATATTACATTAATTTGAAGCCCTAGAAGCAAAAAAAAAAAAACATTTTCTGGATTAAACACGATTTATTTCCACATCGAGTTTCAGCCGTTTATCAGCAGGGTAGATACTCTGATGCAGATTATTTTTGATTGTGAGTAACACAGTCTGCACATCTCTAATACCTTGAGACATACACACCTAAAAGTCCCCTCCCCACCCCACCTTGTCTGATCGCCGTGACGATCTCGCTGCTGTGTGCAGACTCTGGACCCGAGCTGTGAGGGAAAAAGTTCATAAACTGTGATGAACATCTTCAACACAATTAATAAATCTAAACAATTTGTGACTATGAGCCAGAAAACCCACCTGATCTGATCTATTAACTCACCTGCTAGAACTGTATTTTTTTACTCTGCATACTTTCTTAATCCTCGAGGGGAAGTTCTAGTTTGATACTCTGTTATTGAGCGACACGCTTCTCACACACACATGCACAAACAGGACCTGTGGACATGCATTAAAGGAGAGGTGTCAGAGCGGGGCTGCTACATATGGAGCGTTGGGGGTTCGGTGCCTTGCTCAAGGGCACACTGCAAGTCACCTTTGGGGCTCACTAGTTGTGAGGGAAGAGAGAGGAAATATCGCTAATGTTTGTGACGTGAGACAAAACAGGATCTTTGTGTTAGCAGTTAAGAAACGAGCGCCGCTTTGATCATGCCAGACAAAACAAACGTCTGAGACAAATACCCAGAATCCTCTTTTTCAGACCTCTTGTTTCCTCTCTGTGTTGTTGTGGAGTCTCGTTGGGTTTCTTTTGATTTGTTGCTCTCTAGCAGACTCTGCTCGATCATGAACTGTGTATCCGCATCTTCGTCGTCTTCATCTTCGGCTGCAAAACGCCCAAACTCCATGACGACAGCGCCCTGGTGGAACAGGGAAAACTGTAACGTCAAGATTCCTGGTTTGAATCCTACAAGGAACCTTTGCTGCGTCTCTTTACCATCAGAAGTGACTAATCCTATTCATACACATTCACACGCCGCCGACAAAGCAGCAGGAGCAACTTGGGGTTAAGAGTCTTGCCCAAGGACACATCGGTCATGTGGTTGCAGGAGCAGGGGATCGAACCCCAAACCTTTCTGTTGGACAGAGACGACCGACTCTACCACTGAGCCACAGCCGCCACCCACATATTTATCTTAAAATCAAGCATTGGTCCATAACCAGAGAAAAAAGATCAAGACAAGAAGTGAAAATACGTTTTTAAACACTTAAGTTCCTCATAAAGGAGCAGAATGACGGACGTTTCTATAGATCAGTTAACTTGGAAAAAGAAAGGTGACTGTATGAAATGTTTTTGACATGAACACCTGAGTTCACCAGATTAGTAGAAACCAGATTTTTCTTTAATTATCCACCATCATAATCTCCCTAAACATTGTTGTGGTTGAATGCAAGTTGCAATTTTTTACAAGAGCTGAACATGAAATTCACGAACTGATAAGTAAACAAGACATTTGAACACACCTGTTGTTGAAGATGGAAAGCCTCTCTGTCGGTTTAAAATCTTTTCTACCTCGTGATTTGGTTGCTGGCTCGTTATTTTGGTTCTCCCAGACTCGTCCCTGATGATTAATTCATCTGCTCTCTCTTTGAGGAGGAGCAGAGCTGCGTGTCTACACAAGTTTCATCAATGAACCCATGACCCTGACACGACTGCAGAGCGTCCGTCTGCGTAAACATAGGTGTGTGTGTGTGTGTGTGTGTGTGTGTGTGTGTGTGTGTGTGTGTGTGTGTGTGTGTGTGTGTGTGTGTGTGTGTGTGTGTGTGTGTGTGTGTGTGTGTGTGTGTGTGTGTGTGTGTGTGTCCTGAGTTTCTGCTGCGTAGCTAAAACAGTCAGGATGGGTAGAGGTGGGGGAAACATGGAATCTGGTTCATGCTACTATATTTAACCCCTCGTGCTAAGTTTAAGCTCCAAGCTGAACAGCAGCCAAGAAGTGTGATACAGCAGGATCAAGCTGTTAAGTGTTGTTGCCCTCCGTGCTTTCAGTGTATGAAACATGGACAGTAAGGTATAAACACCATCCACCTGGTGATGAGAGCACACAGCAGGACTGTCCGCCAACTGTCTAATGGATGAAGCAAAACCTCTTTTTGTGATAATAAATAAAGCTATATTATCAAAACACACAGACTGTTTGTGTTTGCACGGACAGATGGCTTATTTTGCCTGCGTTCACCACATTCCCATGATGCATCAGTGGCCTTTTTCTTATGTTTGATTTAAGCCTTATTCGTGTGACTTCGGCCCATCAGCCGCTACACTATAAAACCACAAATTATTAAAATGCATCAACCCGTTTGTCCTCACTGATGTTTGCAGACAGAAAAAAAACACCGGAAGATGTTTAATTCTCATTGGTATCGCAAAACCTCCTCAATGAAGACGCTGGGTTCATGTCAAGTTGATCTAACTTCGGTGGTAATAATTATTTGTAATGTTATCTACCCATTTTCACAGCTCCAAACAGCTTCAGTTTCACAGAGCCTGGTTTGTCAGGGTTGGAGTTATTTTAGGCTAATTTCATCATAATTTAGTTTTAGTTTATTATGCTAAATATTTGCAGTTCATATTTGACACAGTTCTCCTCTACAAGAAATAAACAAAACATTAAGGACAACAGGGGGCGCTCTGACACTGATGGAGGCTCGGTTCTTTGGTCCCTGGCTATTACCAACACACAGAAGAAGGGCTGTGCATCTTTTCTGGTCCCTGATTTGATAACAATTATCCTGTGAACAACTCCAACAAATATCACAATGGGTTTCAGCCTCAATTTTCTATATTAGAGCACATTGCTACTTTTAAATCAATGAAAACAAGTAGTCAGATGAAACTGAACTCCTTTTTTATTTAGTTTTAAAGAAATACTGTATTTGTATTAATCCCTGAGGGGAGTTCTGGTTTACACTGTTATTGAGACATGCTTCTCTCACACATGCACAAACAGAACATGTGGTCAAGGATTAGTTGAGTGAGGCTGCTACACACACCAGAGTTTTTAGAGAGCTCGGTGCCTTGCTCAAGGGCTACTCTGCAATGCTGAGGAAGTACCCTGCACCTCTCTAGCAGACATTTGAACCAGCGACCCTCTGGTGCCCAACCCAAGTCCCTACAGACTGAACTACTGCCACCCTTGATGAATGTCATCATTAGTGTCTTTACCTAAATAAATAAATGGGTCAAAAGAAAATCTACAAGCCACGCAAAGTACCCGATAATTATATTCCATCACTGCATCGAGGCCAAAATCTTCCACATCTGTATCATAAAAACGATTAATCGAAACACCTTTATGCAGAAGTGACCCTGAGCAGAGCATGAAACTCAAATGTGCTTTAAAGAGAGACTAAACCAATTGGGAAAGGACAGCAAACCTTGGCATTTTTCCCCTTTCATGCTCAATCTTAGCTGACCAGGAGCTCACAGCACTTTATATTTTTATTATATACTGTGCAACACCTTCTTACTTTCTTAAATTGGGACAAATCTGACATCCCTGCCGCATAAGTCTGAATTCAGAGCGGATATTTCTAGTGACAAACTGAAATGAGAACACAAAACAATTCAACTGTAATTGAAAACATGTTTATTTGATTCCGTGCATCAACTGTTTATGACCTGGGTCTCTCCTTCTTGCCTTTGTAGAGAGCCAGCAGGGAGACGTTGGCAACCTTCACCACCTTGAAACGGACTCCGGGGATGTCACCCACGGCGTGACCTTTACGTCCGAATCCTGCCACCAGAACCTCGTCGTTTTCCTGCAGGAGCGAGGGGAGACGTTAGAGGGAGAGCAAAGCCAGGGGAACTGAGTGACTGTTTTAAATTTCAACGTGGCCTGAAGATTGAGCAGCAACAGGAAAACATGAAGCTGCTTCTAAGTCCAAATAGTGTTAACGATAGATTTACAGACTAATAGACAACAGACCAATTAGCTACAGCTTTGGAGGTCTTTCTTGGCCTGCAATGGACCCTACAAGTTCAGCTTTATGAAAATGTTTCAGGAATTGGAGTTGTGAAAAAAGGAGTCTGAGCTATATTTAAAAGGGACTACTACGATTATCGACATTTTTCAGCTACAGATCCTGCAGAGAAAACATTTGTGTGGCTGCATTCAGACGTCAACATGACGGGCGCTTACTTCGATGAAGTTGAGGCAACCATCGTTGGGGACGAAGGCGGTAATCTTCTTGCCGTTCTTGATGAGCTGAACTCTCACACACTTCCTGATGGCAGAGTTGGGCTGCTTAGCCTCAACACCCCTGCAGACAGAAAAAAAAAAAAACTGTTTAACACAAAGCTGCTACATGTAGTTTTCTTTTTTTCACCCCGCCACAGGTCCTCATGGAATCTCTCCATAGCTGTATTTTCCTCCCCTCAGTGCATAATGTGAGCAGTAAAATACATTTTAGAAAAAGACTCATCTTTGACAACCCTTTTTAAGGCTTAAAAACACAGTGCCATAAAGCATCAGAGGGGTTAAAGACTGACATCAAACTCAAAAGGACTGAATGTTCTTCTTGAGAGAGATAACATCACGACTTCAGATTAATGGTACTCACACTTTCTCAAGAACGATTCCCTTGGCGTGGGAAGCTCCTCCAAAGGGGTTAGCCTTCAGGGCAGTGCCCAGATGGGCCTTCTTGTACTGTTTATCGTGCCATTTCTGCTCACGGCGATGGTTACGGAGCTTCCTGGCTGTGCGCAGACCACGACACTTTCCTAAAAGACGAGAGACCAGCAGGGGAAAACAGTTAAGAGCCTTTGCAGTGCAGAAACCTTGAAGCCTGACACACACTTCTGCCTTCAAACACAAATCAGACAATGGCAATCAGATTTCTATATCGCAGGTTTCCGAATCCTCCACATTCTCTGCTCGTTTGCGTACAGGAAACCACGACAACCGAACACAGCCATCAGATTACCGTTGGAGCTGATGAATATCGAGCGGCACTTCAATAAACTGGCTTGTAGCGTTCTTCCATCTGCCGAATACTGAAAACACCAGCAATGCCAAAAATGTCTCAAAATCCGGGAAATAGGATTCTACTCGCCGTCCAATCACATCGTTCGACACAAGTTAACATTTTTAGAGGAGGTGCACACCTGGGTCGTACCTCAGCCTCTTCGTACTAACATGTGGAACATTTCACATTTTCAATGAAGTAGATTATAAATGAGGCTTCAGGTTCACTTGGATTGGGGTTAGTTCAACATGTTGCAGCAGATCACAAAGTTTCTTCACGATAATAAGATGAGCCGAAGACAACTTTCAGGAGCTTCCAATGAACTTTTCTACTAAAATAAATACACACCTTTAACCTCTTACATACTGTTTCACTACTGACACTTGAGCTCCAATGAAAATCTCCTCCTCTTTGTCTCTCACAGGTGTTAGTCCAGCTGCTTTGGCTCACAGATTAAAAGGAAGCAGCGCGATTTTACCCAAAGATTAAAGATTTAACTTTCAGGAAGATGAAATCCTCACCTGAGAGACACTGCGATGTTTTACATGAGACCGAGCTGAGACTAAGAAACAAGAAGCACCACAGCTTCTTACACAGGTGGACTTTAACTAATTTAATGTATCTGTGAGTGAATAAACACTATAAAGTCATGTAGACTTACTGAAACACCTTAAAAGAGCTTTACTTGTAAAAGCTAACGAAGCTAATCGCTGCTACCGCCGCTTAAATAGAAATACTAAACCTTATTAACACTCATATTCTGAGTCTGATAACCAACATGAACATCCAAACGTGTGTTATATTATCCAGATTTAAAAACCCAGATAAAACTCGTTAAAAAAAAAGGTTGAAACTGTGAATTAAATGTATCCTATGGAAGCTAAGATGCTAACACGCAGCTAGCGGCTCGGCAGGTCTGTTATGGCCGCTCCACGTTGCGGAGAAAGACAAACCTTTAAAACGGTTTATATCTTTATCGACTGCGCGGTTTATCCGTCACAAACACGTCGAAAAGGGTTCATAAGGTGTTCCTAAACTACGTCGATGTGAAAAAACGCAGCAGTAGACTGAATAAATGTGTATTTTGGATAGAATTCAGACCGTACCCATGATTGCAGAAGCGAGCCTGGGATGGAAAGGAAGGTCCCAGGATGCACCGCGGCAATGTCTAGTCGGAGGACCCCGGTCGGGCGTGGCTTTATTAAACGCCTGACTGAAATTACAGCACAAGCGGTGAAATTATGGCGAATTCTCCCAAAAAAAAGTCACACGTTTTCTTGATTTACGTTGTATATACTAATTTGTTGATACGTTATTGTCATTGAATGTTATGTAAAATGACATATATTGTTAATACAATGATACAAGTGCCGCACAGGGTCACAAAAAAAAAACAAGGAAATGATGTGAAGGAATCAGGTGCTCTACAAGGATGAGGGAGAGAAGTCAAATTGCAAACTAATAAATGACTCAAACTTAAATAGCAAACATTTAAGCTGTAACACATACACTCTAAAATAAAATAAAGAGCAATGCAAAAGTTAAAGCCTATAAAAATAGATCATAAATATCAACAGGTGATTCACAGGTACAGTCTCTTACACTTTATATGATAAGATTGATCATTCCTGAAAATGTGCCCACTATATTTGTGTTCATCTCGACGATTTGTTATTTTAAAAAAACGATGTTTATCCTGGCTTCATGGTTTAATAAATCAAATATTTAGATCAAATAATTTTAAAAAAAATAATACACAATAAAAAATGATAAGTCATCATGTCTGATAAGAATGTAGTGATACAAGCAACTCTTAATATGTTATGTGTCACGGTACTGGGTTCATGACAAGATTATTTTAATTTGTACAAAGAAATTACATTTAAATCTATTCATGAATAAATATTGTGTTTTTATTTTAATTCTGTAACAATAAAAATGCAAAATATCCCTTTTTCCATTTTTCATATTTTGGATCTTTTGTTATAAATATAAGTAATACACCACTCAATCCATAGACTGTAAATAATACATTTGAGTTTGTCTCTGTGCTACTGACGTCAAACAAGAAACGCAAAAAGCAGAGAGAGAGCCCTCTGTTGGTTAAAAAGGGACATTGCAGTATATGCAATTTCGTCCAATTGGCTTAACTTGTCCATGTTTGTGTGGGTTTTTAATTGTCTTGTGTTACATTCATAATCTTTGATGATTAAGCCATATAATGAATTGGAGATGATGAACAAACCCAACACACATTTTATTACTTTATTTTTTTTATTTGTCCCCCCCCCCCCCCCCCCCCCCCCCCCTCTGTCATGATGCCCTTGATGTTTTGTGTGAAGCCTTTTTTATTGCCTTGGTGCTTGATAAATAAACACGCCTTACAGACTCTGTTTCCAGGTGACCTAATTAGCCTGCTTTAGTGAACAGATTTTAAACAATGAAATGTGGGAACAGCGAATGTCCTGTAACAGAAAGGGGCGGGGCTATTCCCAAACCTGTTTGTCTCTGCCGTGTCCCGATTGCCTGATTCCTCTGTCAGTTATGGGGGCTTAAAGACAGTGGGTTGATTAAAGCAGATTACCGGCGGAGCAAGAGGGTTGATGTGCTGGCATCTCATTCTGGTCACCACGGCGATGGCTTCACCATGGAAACAGCGCTGCATCCTCCTCCTCCTCTCCCTCCTTCTCCTCCACCTCCAGTCCTCCACCGGCAAGAATCGACAACCGCCTAACAGGTCGGTGAAAAGACAAAAATAATCAGAGACAGAGAGGATGTTTTTATCTACCTTGATTGGCCGCTGTTGTTGTTTTTTTGACCTCTCTGGACTCTCTAATCTTTGACTCTTGACACGTCCAGCTTTAAGATTAGTCATGTGTCTCTGATCGGCTGTCCACCACAACCTGCCAGTGCATTTAATGACTGTGTTTGTTTCCTTAAATCTGCATGAACTTGACTTATTCGGTCATTTGGAGGTGGAAAAACAATGTGGCATCATCCCCCCAAAACCAGACGTCGTATCTCCGTAATAAGCAGCTATGGACAATGTGTCCACACAGAGCAGCACTATCATTCGGCATCTTCTCTAGCTCTGCTTCGGCCTCAAACATCTCCACTGAAAAAAAAAATATCTGCCCACTTAGCTGCTCGACGCTTCAGTCCACACACACACACACAATGCTACATTTCTGAATGTGGCTTTGTGCTGAGCAGGTGTACAGTGGATTAATGAGCTGCTGGAAACGAAGCGTGTGAGTGCTGAGGCGGAATCACAAAGAGGGCACAATGTTCTATTAATATAACCAGTTGTGACATTACTCCTTTTACTCCATGGTAAAATGTTAGAAAAGAAGAAAGAAAAACTCAAAGGCACTCTCTTTTAAAATATTAAAGTTCCTTTTTTTTACAGCATGGTCATGTGGACCTTGTATCCCTTTTCAAAGAGCACCTCATACCTCCACTCCAGGTGGCGCTTCTTCTCCTTTCTTCATTTTTTATAATCAAATGGATACAAACCATCTCGGTATCCGCAGTTATGGAGCAGCACATCTGGCTTTCATGCAGGTGTTTTGTGTCCCATTAAAGAACAGAAAACAGACAGAAGACCAGATTAAAAATGTAGCTTTTCATAGTGCAAACCTTCTCTAAGGTTTAAGTTGCCTTAAGGTAACCATCACTGAAACATTTACATCCCATAGCTGAGATTTTTCTGATACCTCTGATAACTTATTCAAATGATAAAACAATGAGTTCATAAGAGGTACACAGCACGAGATTCAATAGGTTTAAGTGCTTTCAAAAAGTGAGTTTGAAGGGATTGACAAGAGAAGTTTGTCCGATCATTTGAGGCAGGAAATTCAATTTGAACACTCACCGGTGTTGGACATAAAGTAAAAACATTATGAGTGTCCTTTCATAATCAACTTTTTTTTTTTTTTAGCAGAATCGTTCTACATTTACAATCGCTCTTGTCGACAGTGATGACATAAACCAAACACAATGACATCCTATTCATGTTGCTCTTTGTCTGCATGATGTAAAGACGGCAGCTTTTCTGCAGTGAGTAATTTATTTTGGTGTGCAGCCGCTGATTGTTATAGAGGGAGAAGCCACAAAATCTTCTTTTGGCTGAGAGCCGCCCCATCCTTCATGACCTAACTGTGTGTGTGTGTGTGTGTGTGTGTGTGTGTGTGTGTGTGTGTGTGTTTGCACTCATGATTGCATGATTATGTAATCAATGCAATCCCTCTGACTCAATACACAAGAAGCTAAACCTTTTTGGCTGCAGGGAGTCGGAGAGTCGGGGAGGATTTGGCGGCTGCATGCCCTCTTGTTCTAAACGGAGTAGATTTAAAATACATTGTGCGCTGTGAAATATGTGAAACACATTTTAATCTACATCTACTGAGAGGATTTACACCCAGGGAGTCTGTGGGTATGGGGTGGAGCATGTACTGGGTTCATTTAGATTAGATGTACAGATTATTTTGAATCAGGCTGCATGTTGCTGCCAAACTGAGCAGAGTGGGCTGAACATTTTAGTTTTTATTTTAGTCAGAGATAAATTAAAAACTGTAATTTTCACCTGGGAAACAATGACGTAATATATTGGATTCTGTATTAAGTCATCGATTGTTTCATGATTTTTCTGTTAAGGACCAGATATGCTACTTATATAGACACATAGAGATATGGACGTGTTTGTTCTTACAGTCACACCTGAATGGATCCTGGCATGTACAAATGTAAAAAACCTTACATCGCTCTGATTATTGCAACCATTTGGACACAGACAATGATTAGGGCTTTCATGTGATTGCACAAAATAATGCAATAACGCGACTTAAATCAGTAATACCCAAAGTGGGGCGCTGACTCTAAGCTGCTTCTTAGTTTTTCTTAGCTTGTTGTCCCATTGAAGTTGCTTCTCTGAACTCTTTGTAGACAATGTTTGAGATAACTTTGTTAGCGTGGCCGGCAGTGTGTTGTCAGGATGAGTCATTCTGGGACCCAAAAACAGAAACAGACGGTTATAGTTCAAAGTTATTTATTAAATGGTGTTTCGGGTGACGGCAGAGAAGTTTATTTGAAGTGGTGGTGGATGAGAGGAGCTGAGAACTTGGCAGGTTGAGGCAAAAGACTTGATTTTGGATTTGGATTTAGAAAATCTTTATTGTCCCAGAGGGGCAATTTGGTTTGCAACAGAGGTCCAAACAGGCAATACATCCTAAAAACAGCACAAAGACAAAAATACACACACATAGAAACTTAACAAGCATGGATATCATCATGATGGACGTGAGTGAGATAAGGGACGCAAAGAACAACATTACAGTAAAAGTGCCTACAGCTTATTTAAGAACCTAACAGCTGAAGGGACAAACAACCTCAGGTATCTGTTGGATTTGACCCTCTTAACATAAGTGAACCTCCTCCCTGTCGGCAGAAGTCTAAACTCTGCATGCAGGGGGTGCTGAGGGTCTTTGCCTTCTGAGTGGCCAAGATCATTCAAGTCAGGTAATCCTGAGACAGGGAGAGGAAAAGTTAGTATCCAGGATAAAAAAAAAACATGAGATCCAAAAGCATAGAATCAGATTAGCAACAGCACATTACCACAAGGTGAACTGAACAATCAGGGGAAGACTGGTGTGTAGAAGTGAGAATTGGTAGTTCTCTTATAGAAATACGAACAGAACACGATGTGATATGATTTAGAAAACCTTTCACATGCAGCAGAGAAGACATCATAGTCGCTCTCTGAAGACAGTCAAGCTCACTCTGCCTTTTTAACCCCATGGTATCAACAGATCAATGAACAGGCGTAAAACAAATTCATTAGGGGAAATCAGACCTACCTACAAAAACAACCAAAAGCACAGCTTAGAAAACCATAAAGGAAAAGCCAGTTTCACAAAGAAACGTTTGCCTTCCACAGGGATATTTACTGCAGGAGCTTGATGAGTGGATGTGCAGAAGGATTAGCAGGATGTGTTTGATTGACAGAAACAAAGAACACACAACACACACACACACAAGGGAGGAGTAAAACACAGAAACACAAGGAATGAGGAGGAGGCACAGCCGAGATCATGACGTGTATTTTCAGCGTATGTCGATACATGTCGATGTGTCTGGTGAGACGTGATGGGGGCCTGACCAAATACGTTTGGGAGTCCTACTGATTAAAATCATGTGCACTAATAAGTTTCTTCTTCCTATATTTATTGTTCCATGACACCTGTGATTATCTACGCCTGCAAAAAGACGTCCACAACGTTATATTTATAATCCTATAGGAAACAGGAAGTAAAGCAATTTTTGGAGTAGATCAATCAGTGAAAACATTATGACAGACTCAGAGTCCAGATAAGACAATACAAAAGACATAACATAGAATAAATTATGAAGGATATGAAATTATTTTTCTATCAGGATTATAGTCATATAATAGGAGGTATGTCATCAGCGTCATCCAATAAATGCTTCAAAACTAAATATTCCACCTTCCTCTAAGGAACACTCCTGCCCATCAGATGACTCTTTTTTTCTGTTCTCTAAGTGCCAGTATTTGACTGTTCAGACAACCTAATGTCATTTATCACACACAGATATATGCATTTTTACAAACATTATAATATAAAAAGACTTGTGTGACCTGTAAGTGACAGACTCGTGACAAAGTGAAGGAAACGTTGGAGGGGATTTGGTGGCTCTGTTTGGTTGTTGGAGGCGTTTAGCTGCATGGTTTGAGTTCCCTTCGCTCTCTAATCAATACAAAGGTATAGTCTGAGTGATCACCTTTATCCTGTGATGTAATATCTCTCTCCTGATGGGAGATTTTCTCTGCAGGATGTCGAGGCTCTCACCCATAAGGCGCGAGGGGTCACTGAATAGATTGATGAGGATGAACATGATGAGAATCAGACGCTGTGACCTTAACACTCACATTACTTAAAAGGTCACATATTCTCCTCCTCTTCAATCTCAGAGCTCCTCAAAACATGTGTGTGAAGTTTCTTGTTCTGAATCCACTCTGATCCTGTATTTGATCATGCCTATAAACCCCTCTATTTCAGCCCTGCTCAGAACAGGCTGTTTCTTTGTGTGTACCTTTAAATGTAAATGAGCTCTGTCTGACCACGCCCCCTCTCTGGAAGGGCTCTGGTGGCTCCGGCTTTCTCATTTCATGCTCTATTGTTTACGATGAGAAGGCAGACTCAGAGGGCAGAACAAACACCTAGCTGTGGGAGTGTCACCCACCTGGGGGAGGGGCTACTGCCCTTTGTGATGTCATGATCTCCAAACGGCCTGTTTGAGCACACATTTTCTGACAAGTGGAGCAGACAGAAGACGGAGAGCATGGACTTGGGGTGTTTGTAGACAGACTAGAGACATAAAATGAGTGTTATTTATAAATAATTGTGCAGTTTTGACCTCAGATGGGACAAAACGTATGACTGAACAAAAAAAGGAACAAAACAAACATGTTTAAAAATAACTACACAGATTTTTTGACAGTTTTTTTTGCCTTAAACTACTAATACATATCTACTAATGATCTGTTTTTATTTAACTTTGAAGGTTTTTAGTGTAATCAGCAAATGTCTTCCACACTGTCTGCCACACTGGCATGAAGCTGTATGACCTTGAAGAATCTTTACATAAAACCTCATTTTATAAAACTGTTTTCAATGTGAGCATAAAAGGACAAACACTCGTGAAGCCTCATGTTACAGGATAATAAAAACATCATCCCTGAACCTTGATTGTTTCATGAAAACAATCAAAGCTGCTCTATTGTGTTAAGCTGATTCTAATATTGAATCTTGGTCCATTATTTTTCTGTAATCCTGGTCAGAGTGGGTCATCACATCAATAGTACATCTCTGCTCCAGATTGATCACACTGTCTGTTACCCTAGATTCTAATCCACGGGTCAGCCGGGTCACTGGGCTGCACAGATGCATTATGGGTAGTAGAAATATCACAGGTCTATCATCTGGTCATCTTTGCTCTCTTTCTTTTTTCTAGCTTACATTATGCAAACAGGCTATCATTCTGTGACATCATATTTGTTGTTTTACCACTAGGCAGCGCCCTCTAAGCATTAAAATAAAGTTTGATACTAAAGAAGATTTACACCAGTGGTTCTCAACTGGTGGTTTGGGACCCAAAAGTGGGACATGGAGCAATTTTCTGTGTGTTGCAAATGTGTGACTTTTCGGTCTCTTTGTTCTGTCACATGTTTCGTACCACCTGAAGTCCAAACTGCACCATTTTGCAGGAGCAATATGTAACTGTGACACCTAGTGTTTAAAATGGGTACTGCAGTCTAAATTTAAAACACTGTAGAGATCTGTCTCCCCCCGCCCCCTCCTCTGTAGAGTCGATGCTCACACAGGTTGCCATGTGGTGGACACTGAAGCTTCAGTGTTTAGCCAGCTCTGCATCGGTCTGTAAACCTTTCTGCGTTCTAACTTCTCTCCATTTTTCAAAAGCATCTCCAATATTGATCCTAGTTTGAGCACGTTTCTGCTCGTGGAGCTTATTAGAAACATGCAGAGGCTTTTTAGGTCGGGTATAATCACTTCTATCTGAACCAGTTCTCTTGCCCGCTTCCATCGCTGCAACATCCGTTGGTTTGACCTGATAACTGCTCTCATATCAGGCAAACCGAGGGGCGTCCATAACGGCCGTGTGTGGGGGTGTCTTAAAACCTGCCTACGTTCTCTGGTCCAAATAAATCCAGAGCATTCAGGAACAGAATCTAAAGTTAGAAGGAGGAAAATTTCCCTCATTTCCCTCACTACACATCTTACAGATTGGACCTTAAAATAGATTTGATCAGTAAAAAAAAAAAACAGAAATTTGGGACTCAATTTCTCTTTAAGCAGTTGGTGGTGGGTCCTGAGTCTAGACCAATTTAGAAAGACTGATTGAAACCCAATTTAGCTCTTTTTTTTAGTTACATCAATGACTGTTTATTGTATTTGTGTCATATTTTGTGTCAAAATAGTTTTAATCTTAATCTTTTATTTTCTCTTCGCAGTGTTTCTTTATCATCTTTCCATGGTGAGTTCCATCTTTCTATCTATCTAGCGTTTTTTGTCATCACAGCCCAGACGTTGTTGAAGAAATTTCAGGGGCTTTAAAGTAGTAGTCTCTGAAACCAGTATGTCTTTTTTTTAATAAAATAAGAACATAATCCATGCTGTCGACTTTCTCTCCAGATGAAGGGATGGGGCAGAGTGAGAGGGGGGTGTGGACAGAGGAAGATTTTTCACCTGAAGATGAACCAACCGGACAAATGCAGGTAAACGTGTTGATGGTAGACGAGGACAGAAGTTGGAAATGACAGAAACACAAGTCCTGCATTTGAGTTGTAAACATGTAAGCAACCTGAAGAATTGCTCTGTGAAAGAGGGTATTGTTTGGATTCACCTGTGAGTGAAATCTATGAAGATTTACAGATTTATTTGATTGTAAATGCAGATGTAGTTGCTAATGTTTTTATAGATACAAAAGCTTTCTGTCAGTTAGGCATAGTGCAACTCAGTCTCTCACTCTTCATGTTGTTGAATCAAATCAATAATCAAATCTATGTTTCATGAGACCAATAAGAAATGCTTCTCCTTTTCTCCTTTTCTCCTTTTCTCCTTGTCTCTCGCCTCCTCTCCAGACTCCAGATGTTCTTCGCAGAAAGTTGCTTCAGGCACCAGGAGCTGCACTTCCCTTTCCTCCCCTCAAGGTGGAGTGGTCCCTGAATTATATTTTACTGTTAAACAATGGTAAACATTAGAAGACTTGAAATTAAGTAAAGCAGCAAATATTTGTCAAAATTGACTAATCGTAAATAGATCATCTACAGCCAGATGTGTCTTCCTCTTATTTCTTCAACACCCTCTTAAAACATTTACAATATGAGGACCGCCCCCCATGGGCTTCGAAAGTCTGCTTCAGAAACCAGATGGTGATGTCACTGAGACTACGTCTGTGTCTACGTTCAGTCTATGGTTGCAGCCAGTTGAGTTGCCCCCTGCTGGCCATTAGAGCGAACGCATGTTTAAGGCACTTGGCTTTTTGTCAAATAATACTGCCGTCTCCGCCCACCAGGTGTTATCCAATGGGGAGCCGTGCCTCCTGTTGCAGGCGAGGAAACTTTCTCTACGCTTTGAGAAGCAAAAGCAGCTGGACCTGACGGAGAGAACGTTTTCCCCTCTGAAAGCTGTCGACACCAGCAAGTCCATCTGCAGCCTGGATAAGGCCACGTATGTACAATCTGTCTGTCCCAGTGACCCACCTGTTGACCCGTTTAACTGGTCAAATACAAACCTCAGGGACAAGAGCAATTTCAGTGACACTGTGTTTTAACTGAAAGTGGAGAAACACCTGTCTTCTGGGGTGGCCATGGGTGGCTTTGACCCCCATTTGAAATCTGATCACCACCCCAAAATCCAAATCTATATGATTGGCTATTTGCCTTATTGGAATGTGACTTAAGTTGAAATCAACCATTCTGTCTGTTTTCATCATTCTGCTGGTAGTGTCCTTCATGTGAAAATGTAGTGACTTTTTTGTAGGTACTTTTAGTTGTAAACAAATTCTTTACATACTTTGCTCTTTCCATAAAAAAACCCAAAGCAAAAACTTGTGTAAACTGTCTGACTTGCAAATCAATTACTTGCCAATTAAAGTATTTTTGCTTTAGTTAGACAGTGTACAAGAGTTTGAATGCAATTTTCTAAGTACTTAAAATTGTCACTTTGCACATAAATCTTTGTTTTTAATTCCTAAAGAATCAAGCTGAAAAGATGCATATGTTGAAAAATTATGTTACTTACAAGTACATGTAATTTGTGGGGATAGAAAGGGTAAGAAAAATAAATGAATTTGCATGTGTGTGCCCACAAACGTAATGCCACCCCTGCATAAGTCAGTGCACCAGATGGGCCACCCCAGTTAAAAAAAGTCCAGACACGCCCCTGACTCTTACCACTTCTTTTCACCAGCATTATGCAGCATTATCCCCTGCTGTCTTCTTCTTCTTTGGCACTCCTGTTCACGTTACCCTCATTCATGTCATAAGCGCCACCATGTGGAGTCATGAAGTAGTGATGCAGTGAGTCAAATTTGGAAGTGAATCTGTTTAGAGCTCGATGTATTTCGAATTAAGAAATCTTCTTTTGGCACCAACCATTTTATTTTTCACAAGAGTCAGGACGACGATGTATTGTGGCATCGATATTTTGTCTCACTCTAATGACAAAGGGAAGAAACATGGAGTGGTTTCTTCTCATGTACGTGTGTCTGTGAGTTTTAAGTCTATCTGTCTCTGTTTTGTTTTCAACAGGCTCGTTATGAAGTTCGGAGATGTGGAAGATTTAAGAGATCTGTCTATCAGGTAATTCATAAAATCTATCTCCCGACTAGCCACTCAAATGTTTAAATATTTATTTAAAATGTAAGATTAAATCAGCAACCTTAAAGGGGTGACAGACGAGACACTGAAAATCAAACTCTGATTTTGTTTAAATGCTAATAATCCTTCTTGGGACAAAAAATGATTCATGCTAAAACGTCACCATGACAGCAGCCCCTGTGACCAAATTGTTTGACGGTTTCCTCTTCATCCCTTGGACGTCAGACTGCAGCTCTCCAACACTTTCTACGAGTCGTCAGGCCAGTGGTGGTTCTCAGTGGATAGCGTCTCTCTACTCTACAACAAGTCTGAAGAAGCTGTGTTCAACGCCAGCGAGGTGTACGCTCCAGCCTCCTCCTCCTATCACTGCCTCCATGTCAGCAGCCTGCAGCGCCACAGCGCCCTCCTGCTGCCCGGCAACGACCACGCCCGCCGCTGGTCTGTCACCTTCACCAACTTCCAGGTACATGTTTGATCATCTAGTCATTGTAGACGGTTTAAACAGTCAGATTCCATTCAGTTAGCTGCATCGTTATCAATGACGACTAGAAGAACGGTCTGTCTTTATTAACGATCAGGGATACTGATAGCACCAGGTCTTTCCTAAAAGAGTTGGTAGAGACCAAAAACAGAGCTAAAAGGCGTGACATTTTGGACCCACAGTCACAGGTGGAAACACAGCTCCAAATAAAAGATACAGCTGCTCTGAAACATCTGGACGTGGCAATATCTACTAATATCAACTAAAACCCTCCATTAAAGAATGTGTTTCCGGGGCGCTGGCAGCGTAGTGGTTAGTACACACGCCCCATGCACAGAGACCCAGGTTCTAATCCAACCTGTGGCTTCTTTCCCACATGTCTTTCTCCTCTCTCTTTTCCCCCGACTCCTGACTCTATCTACTGTCCTATCTCTAAGGCTTGAAAAACCCCAAAATAAACCTTAAAAAAGAGACTGTTTTCCCAATCATGACATGGTAATGTAACATTTTTGCTGGTGACCTGAAGAACAAAAGTGAAGCCAATTAATGAGCCGTGTGATGTGAAAATGTTAAAGTTTGCTGAACATCTGTAAGGCTGGCTACACACTAGACGATTCTCAAATTGAAACCAGTTTTAATAACGCTGAAGACCATCACAGTCATCAGGGCTGCACCTTCAATCCAGAGAGGATTTCTATCACTGAAAGGAGTTTTGAGACTGTTTATTAGAGTTGTAGTCAAGAAAGACCCCCGTAACCAAGACCAAGACTTACCAGAGATTAGAGACAAGACCAAGACATTTAGGGATCGAGACCAAGACCATAAATATCACTGAACAATCATCATCTTGTGTGCAGGGGGCGCGTCACCCAGTCTGAGACCGAGACAAGACCGAGTAAAAATGCTTTCGATTCCGAGACCCTCAAAAAGTGGTCTCGAGACCAAGATCGACTTCAAGTACGACAACACTTCTGTTTAACATGACTGTACCCTGTTTGTTATTCTGAAAACGTCTCTCCACAGATTCAGGCGTTCAACGTCACCTCTGGTAAATTTTCTCCTGCGAGCGACTGCGCCACCTTCCTGACGCCCGCCATCCTGATGGGCCTCATCACTTCCCTCATCCTGCTGCTGGTCCTGGCCTACGCCCTGCACATGGTCATCCACCTGAAACACATCGAGCATGAAGACGAACACAAGTCACACGTCTACTTCCCTCAAAACTCTGAACCGCTGGAACACTGCTGTCTGGAGAACGTCCCAGAGAAAAATATTATGTAGCGAAGAAACACAAGGAGAGACTCGTCTGATGTGATAGGATACACTCAGCTCAGGAGTAGATTTTATGAATATATATTTATATTGTTTTTTATTTTCCTATCGGTGAGTTTATGTATTTGTCTTTGCAGATAATTTATTAAAAACATAAATAAATAATTCATCTTCTGTTTGCTTTCTTTCCATCCACATCATTGTGCAGAAAGATCACCCGCTTTCCGCAGTTATCAGTGAAGACGCCATTATTTCATCACTCCACATTCACTTGAATAGTTAATGTTCTGCACCTATCACTGACCTCACACCCTTGTCCGTCCTGTCAATCAAACCACACCTCAAGTGAAGCTACAAAGCGGAGAAGACGACTGAACCCGTCACCTCAGTTCTCCGGAGTTCTTATTCATCCTTTTAAGACTAATCTTCAACATGTGAGCGGCATCTCAAATAGAGAGAGTGTGTGTCAGACTGGACTCATTACTGTCATCACATGTTCTTACCTGACAACCCGTGGCGTCTGCACGTCCATAGAACCAGACTATAAGGTCAAATCTTGAGGTCTCAAGAGTGCTAATCAGAAACAGTCACCTCTTTCACAATCATAGTTTGGCCATTTCCATTTATTTATTTATTTTCTGTGGGCCTATTTGTTGCAATTGATTGAAGAAATATTGCAGACTCTGACAATTCTGTCTCTCATCATGAGCAAACACATAAACATAGATTATAACTGGAGGAGGAATATTACTTGAGGCTGCAAGTTTCAAAGTTAGTGTTAAGGCTGTATGAGATTAATATGAGGGTACTTGGCATGACAAAGTTTGGGAACCCCTTGACCATTAGGTTGTAGTTAAATCATAGACTGTAAATATTAATATCCTGGTTAATACAAGACTGTTGCCATTTCAATTCTGTCCGCTGGGGGAGGAGGGGGCAGTGAGACCTGTACAAGCGTCCAATCTACCACACACTGAGGAGACGAAGAAGAAGAAGAACACACTCACGCCGACCGAGAAAGTGGTGGCAGCTAACGAATCAACTTCTATGAATTAAAATACAACACGACACGTTATTTAAGCGAGCTGTTTATTTTCTGACCCCTGCGTGTTGTCTACACTGAACATAGGCAGCCGTGTGTCTTTTTGTGAGTGTGAGTTTCGTGTCCGGTGTTGGCTTAGCTGTTAGCATCCAGCGCAACAAGGTGACGTCACAGAGAGGACCAAGACTTCGTTTCATGTCGTCGTAGTTTGTTTTTTTTCTCCTTCATGTTGAGTCACCTCTCCGCTGCTCTGCTGCTTCCCCCCCGCCGTCTGCTCTCGTCCTCACCGAGGACTCTAACCGGAGCCTGCAGCCTCCTCCGGGGCAGCAGGAGGATGGAGCCCGCCGTGGTGAGGTGCCTCCCCGGGGAGCCCAAGCTCACCATCTCCTTCCGCCTGGACGGCAGCAACAAACACATGCTGCGGGACCAGGACGAGGCGCTGGGTAAGGTCCTCTCCCGGATCTCCAACAACATCGCTAAGGGTCAAGGGAAGGCGAAGAAGAAGACGAAGAGGATAAAGGGGCAGCAGCCGTCGTGCGAAGCCCCGGAGCCCACCGTGGTGAAGCTGTACTGCGGCGGCGGCGGCGGCGGCGAGGTGGCCGACACGGTGCTGAACTCGGAGGCGTGGCAGGACGGAGCCGTGCTGCAGGTGGGGGACGTGAAATACTCGGTGCAGAGAAACGCGCCCACCTTCACCAACGCGGAGCTCCCGGCGTCCCTGATGGCCGAGTTCCCCGTCTGCCCCAATCTGGAGCTGGAGTTTGGTAACCTGCAGGACTGCGAGTTCACATGGCATAAAGAAAACACCCCAAACACAAGGTCCGAGTCCAGTCAAATCTTTATTACACAGTCAAAGTTTATTACAGGTGAAATAAAAAGAATTGTTCATGTAGGGGCGGCTGCCTCTCAACCGGAAGGTCGAGGGTTCAATCCCCAGCTGAGCAACATGTCCGATGTGTCCTTGGGCAAGACACTTAACCCCGCATTGCTCCCGCTGCTTCAGTGGCGGTGTATGAATGGATTAGTGTTGTACTTGACTCTCTGATGCACGTCGCTTTGGATGAAAGCGTCTGCGGAGTGAATTGTAACGTTGTAACATATTGGCATGCAGTGGCGAGTCTAGAGTCCACTGGAGCCAAAGGCAAAGCTTAGTTAAGGGGTCCTCCAACCAGCTTTCAAAAGGGCGATGAGAGCGAATGCTGTCAAATGTGGCTGTGTTTCCTACTGTCATTGGAAAATTTGCACATTATGGGTCGCTGCTTTAGTGCAAATGTTGTGCGGCCCTCTGCGGCCCTCTGCGGCCCTCTGCTGGTCTGGGGCCCCAAGCAGTTGCCTGCCTTGCCTGTTGACATGCAGCGCCTCTGTTGGCATGGCACACAAATCAATATCAGAACTTCAAGCAGCTAAAATTTCTAATTTGTCAATTGAGAAATTCCAGTAAAGGGTGTTTAAACTGGTAAACAGACTGATTATAAATGCCTCTATATGAAAGTTTTACGAGACCATCAGGGAAAAGATTGATTAATTTCAGAGTCCGGGAAGAAATGAGGGGACTGGCATTGAAAAGTAAAAGCAAATGCAAGAATGAGAGATGCACTAATAGATTGATTGATGAAAATAACAGGTACTTGTAAAGGGTCGTCAGCGTTATCCTTTCTTCTCTTCTCTTCTTGTTCTCGTCTTAGCCCTGAAGCTGCTGCAGAAGCTCCAGCTGAGGACGGCGGTTGGACCGAAGTGGGATGCGGGAGAGTCCACGTCCCGTCCAATCAGGACATCGGCCACAGACTCAAACTGCGCTGCACGCCTAAAGACGGAGAGCGCAGCGGCCAGGTCAAAGAGCTGATCTCTGTGGGAGCCGTGGAGGCAGGACCGGGAGTCTGCACGTTCGACAACAGACACGCGTACACGATCAAAGAGGCAGAGTGGCCGTCTGCGAGGGTGATGTCATACAACATCCTCGCTGACGTCTACGCCCAGACGGAGTTATCCAAGACGGTGCTTTACCCTTACTGTGCTCCGTACGCCCTGCAGCTGGACTACAGGCTGAACCTGATCAAGAAGGAGCTGGCCGGATACAACGCTGACGTCATCTGTCTGCAGGAGGTCGACAAAGGTAACATGGGATGTTTGACAGATGGAGTCGACAACAATGTTTGAGTTACATGTAAATGTAACTAAACACTCTCATTGTGTCCAGATTTCCAATGTGAGGCAACTTTTATTTATTTAAAGTTTTTCCGAGCTGATTCCTTTTGAGGTTTCACATTAAGGAACCCATCACACAGAGACACACAAATATCTGGGGGAAAGTACTGCTGGGAGCGCTTGTGGAGCGGGCTATTTAATAAGTGGGAATTTTTTTTTTTTTTTTAGCTTTGCTCCCTGATGAGAAGGGAGAGAAATGCCGAAGGTAAAGCCTCCTACTTGATTTGACTTCGGCCAAAAGACACATTGATGAGCACTGCGACTCCGCGTCTTGAACTGAAAAGTTACAAAAAAAAAGTTAACTTTTATGCACGCTGAAAAACCAGTAGAAAAATCTGTCGTGCAGCAGCTTAGAAGAGCGCCCTGCATGTGCACTGTACCACCGGAAAACAATGGTTTTCAATTCAAATTCAAATTCAAATAACTTTATTTATCCGTCAGGAACTTAATTTGTGTAAAAGAGCATCAGTGCGCATACAGCTAGACACAAAAACACACACATACAAGTGGCTGTGTTATGTGTTGTCCTTTTAGTTTTGTTCTCCTGTTGTAGATTGCTGGCGATGCGTCTGTGTGATCGGGTCCTAAGTCTCTTCATCAAAGATCATCCATCAATTTTTGTTCCTTTCCTTTTTTTTTATCATACACACTTTGTGGAGGGGCTTGAAATGTCTAAATAACTGACAGATTGCTAAATGCTATTAATGCCAACATGGAAACATGAAATGCAGTGAAGAATTGGAAACTGGCTTCACAAATTAAACAAACCCTACATGGAGCTGGTAGTGTAATAAGCTGCTACTGCAGAGACTGAACCATGACATCTTTTTGAGCAATACAGAAACCATCACCTCCCTCATGTTAGTTCATTTACAGAGTTTCATCTTTACTTTCTATAAAGCCTCGACGAGATAACCCCTCCAAAAAGTTCCTCTCAGAAAGAGTGAATGTAATAAAGGAAATAACATCCATGTAGTCTCATTTCTGACACTTGTACAACATGCACAGTCATCGTTTTGTTTATTTTTTTGCAGAAATGTCAACACATAAAAAAAAAAAAATAATAACCTTCATGTAAGTTACCGTAACATGCTCTCTGTGTGATTCTACTCTCCGACTCTTCTTGTGCTCTCTGGACTCTTCAGCTGTGTTCACAGACAGTCTGACTCCGACTCTTGATGCCTTCGGTCTGGACGGCGTTTTCAGGGTGAAAGACAAGCAGCATGAGGGACTCGCCACTTTCTACCGAAGGTCAGGTCTGCAGCATTTAGATAATTAGTATCAGATAATAATTTATTCTGTGTTATTTCAGTGTTGTATGATTTAATGTTTCCATACTGACATCAACAACAGCAATTGTTCATTTTATCACAGCTGATCGTCAGTAAACAAACATCCTCTCTTTTCCCTCCACAGTTGTATATATATTTTGTAACAGCAGTATTTAGTTGATGTGATGGTAAACTTTTATAATCCAGGATTATGTTTTTCGGGACATTAAAGGTTACATCATGTTGTCTTTTCAGGTCAAAGTTTAAGCTGCTGAGCCAACATGACATCATGCTGAGTGAAGCGTTGTCCAGTGAAGCCCTCCACTCTGAGCTGCTGGAGAGACTTTCTGTGAACAGCGCTCTGAAGGAGAAGACTCTGCAGAGGTCCACCACCCTGCAGGTACGACTCTTCACCTGCTGTGACTGCTTTGATCCCTTACAAAGAGGGTTAAGACTTCTTGTACTCTTGATCCTCAAACTGGAATTTTTGAAATCCAAGTCGGTCCTTTAAGCAGTTTTTACAAACGCACTCCACAAACCGCCGGTCATCCATACCGCCCTACTTTTTTCTACTCTTCTCTTGGGGTGACTTTGAAAATAACGAGCCAACCCTAAAGGCATCATAAAGGACAAACCCAAAACGTGCCATGTTTCCTGAAAAATCCTGTGGATCTCAAAAGTCAGTTCAACTCAGTTTTTGTATAATAAATAATAAATATAAATTTAGCGCGTAGCACCGCTCCATGGACGACCTCGGAGGTTCAATCCTCTGCTGGAAGTCCTCCATTTTTGCCCTTTGTTAACATGGTTGCGTTCTCCTTCTTTGTTTAATTTATTATGGACTACACTGAGTCGCACTGCTATGACATCAGTTACCAAAGAGGGATATCATTGGCTGTTGAAACGCAGTCAGGATCAGAGTTCATCGTACCAAACCGGACCGCTTGGTGGAAACGACTTTGGTCAGCTTTGTGAATCTGACTTTCTGAACACCGATTCGTTTCTCTGCAGGTCAGCGTGCTCGAGGACTTGAATAAACCAGACAGGAAGGTGTGTGTGGCAAATACACACCTGTACTTCCACCCTAAAGGTAAACAAACTCCTTCCTCTGTGTGGAAACTCCTGAGTCAGTGAGATGAATTGTACTGTATTTGTAAGAACACACATACATAAAAAACTGGCTTAATTTGTTTTGTAGGAGGGAATGTCCGCTTGTTCCAGATGGGTGTGGCTCTGAAACACCTGAGTCATGTGATCAGGGAGGTTGCACCTGGAGCCCCTCTCATCTTTTGTGGTGACTTTAACTCCTTACCAAACTCAGGTAACATTATATTCTACACTAATGCAAATAGAAGCAGCAATCCTGTTCACTCTTTTTCATTTAGTGAAGTTTTAAAATGCTGGTGTCACTACAACCCTACGACTAATTAAATATAAGAAACCACTTCTTGTCATGACGCTTGCCTAATGTTGTCACTGTGCATCTCCTCTTCCTGCGTGCAGGCGTGTTCCAGCTGCTCAGTGAGGCCGAGGTTCCTCAGCAGCATGCCGACTGGAGCAGCTCGGGCCCGGAGGAGTCCTGCAGGATGGAGCTGCTCTCTGACTTCCCCCCGCTGCTGAGCGCCTGCGGCCAGCCCGCCTACACAAACTACGTCGGAGGATTTCACGGCTGCCTGGATTATATCTTCATACAGCCGGACAGCATGCAGGTACTGACACCTCTTCTGAAACTAATCCCCTGGACGTTAAACATCACAGGGTGTCAGATTTTATTTGGGAGTAAGCACTGGCAGACGATCATGATGATTTTGAGGATGGTGCATATGTTGATTGTGTCTGTGCAGGTGGAGCAGGTGATTCCTCTGCCCAGCCACCAGGAGGTCACCACCTACGAGGCTCTGCCCAGCGTCGCTCATCCCTCCGACCACATCGCTTTAGTCTGTGACCTGCGCTGGAACCCCTGACCTCTGACCTCACACCATCTGGACTTACAACACAGGAGAGCAAGACCTTCAGTCGCTGCTGAAACCACCACTTTGACTCCTGATTTCTTTACGTTTGGATCAAGTCTTGAGCTGTGATAGAGTTCCTGTATTAAAGAGAGAATCAACATCTCACAACGAAGAAGTGTCTCACATTAAATTTTAACTGAACTGTTGCGAATATGGTCAAAGAAATAAGCAATGTCCATCACTGATATTCAGTGTATGTGTTGTATCAGCAAAAAGTAATGAAATGCAAATAGAGTTTTTTTTAAAATACTTGCTTTTTTGCCTAATAAGTTGTTCAGTTCTTCTGAATTTCATGAGTCAAAAATGAATCGACAGCATTAAAGGTCATTTAAAGGTGTTATAAATATCGGTGACCTATTTATAAATCACGTCACTGGTTTAGGGTCACATTTAAGTTGTTTTTGTTGAAGCCCGTTCCTGTAGTTGACATTTTTATTTTATTTTTATGAAAGTAATTCTGCCATAAATAGCTAAAAAAAAAAAGACTTTTAAAAACACATTTAATCCAAATTATTTAAAGAAAGAAAGTATGTTTTTATGACAAGTCAAATTTAAGATATTTTAGCTTCCACATTTGAAAAGATCTTTAATTATTTGTAAATGTGGTGATGAAGTGCATCGTTTCTCCATCTTCAATTACAGTTTAAGTTCCTACGGCACGGTGTCTCCATGGAAACAGCGTCATGATTGGATTGCGAGTCTGAAATCTATTCGACCGTCATGTGACCCATGTGACTGATAGTTCAAAGATTTTATTTTTTTAATTCTCGGAAAAATGTCAATTCAGTGAAATGAGTTCAGCAGCTTCCACCTCCAGTCGCCACGCTGTTTTAATTCGATTGGTCAGGAGTGTCGAGGAGGCGGGGCTTATGGACATACCATTGTGTCATACGATGGGGGTGCGAACAAATATTACAATGAAGGTTGAGGAGTGAGTTGGACAGTCGTGACTATTCAGCACATTTTCTAACCCTAACCCAAGAAACACAAAAGAATAAAAACAAAACATGACACGTTGTTTTTGGATTTTTTTTGTCGGATTTATGATTTACAGTACATATTTTAACACCCCCGAGTCAGTGACAGAACTGAGCAGCCGACCGTCAAGTCAGTCAGTGTTAGCGAGCAACGACGGAAATCAGGCCATGTCGCCTTCAGAATAAAAGTGCAGACACCACTTTTTCATTTTTTTTATAAAAGTACTTCAACAGCCTCCTGAACCAGAAATGGAATATGTGTCTACGGTAATACTTTTAATACAAGTATTGAGCATTGCAGTGTGTAAATGATTGTGATTTAAGATCTATGAGTGGTATATTGGTGAAAGGGTATGAATGAGTAGGTGGGTAAAAGCGCTTCGAGTTGTCAGAAGACTAGAAAAGCGCTATATAAGCTCAAGACAAGTTTTTTTTAATACATTCTGACTCTGGTGAGTCTTTCAAAAAGCAACTTAAAACTTTTATGATTAGACTGGCCGATGGGGAATCATGTCCACCTCGTCTACCTATTGATTAAGATTAAGATTAACTTTAAGCAAGGGGAAACTTCAGTTTTTACACTCTGTAGTCATGCAACACACACATAGGCTGAAATATACACACATGCACAAACAGGATCCTATGGACATGCACCTAATGGAGAGATGTCAGGGTTACAGGGCGGTCCCCGGCAGGCGCTCCTGGGCTGGGTCGTGGGGAGGGGGTTTGGTGCCTTGCTCACCTCAGCAGTGCTCAGGAAGCGATCTGGCTTCACCTCTCCAGCTACCAGACCAACTTCCATATTTGATCCGCACCGGGACTTGAACCGGCGACCCTCCTGGTTCCCAATCCAAGTCCCTACAGACTGAGCTACCAAAAGTGATTTATTTTATCGTAATGTCGGTCAATTAACTACTACTCGTTTGTTCTGGTTCTTATTATATGTGTACAGTTGTTTTTTTGTTGATGACCTTTGTCTGTGAAAATTTCTCTATGAATAAAATGTACTTACTCTGTATCAAATTTAGTGCGCTTTTATTTTGAAACGAATGACCGGATGTTGTATATCTCGCCTTATCTGACTTGACGCTGCGCGGCTTGACAGGAAACCAAACACGGAATTGGGGATTTGAACGATCTTACGTGTCATTCCCCGAGTGTCAGTGATACAGAAAACCCCCCCGGTGGAGTCGTCAGCAGAAACGTATCGCTGTAAGTTTTCTTTATTTGCATTCACACACTCTGAAGATAAAACGCATCATGTTCACCAGTCAGCCAAACACAGCGCGAGTGTTTATTTAAGTTTAGCTGAGACGAGTTAGCTCCAATCTCTGTGGGTTCATTGTGTCAGAGTTCAAAACATAAGCACAGTTTGTTCCTGTATTTATCTGAAGCTTAGCCTCAATCATGTGAGCATTCATTCATTAATTGTCTCTCAGTTTGTTTACGATGGAGGGTTAGGGTGCTTCTGTGACGCTGAAGCGGCTCAGTTAGCTTCTGTTTGATGTTCCTGCTTTTATCAGAGTTTCTCCTTTAATGTATCAACACCACACAAAACTAGTTTAATACACGTGTAGTTACAAAAACATGACAACCAGACCTCCCTGAAGAATGAATGGACTCTTTTCTGTTCTGACATGATTCATTTGATGTCATCAGATTTTCTGTTTCAGTCTTTTTTTTTTAAAGCTTCTTGGTCTGAGATTTTGAGTTAATTACAAAGAAGATTAAATCAATATAGCAAATCATTTAAAACATGTATTTTCCAGTCCTTTCAGATACTCCTGGCTGTGATTTCATAATGATATTCAGGTTAAACCAGTTTGACTAACCTGCTCATCTGACTCTTTGACCCATAGAAAGGATGGAAGCTGTTGTTTTTACAGGTTGTGTGAATGTTGTCTCTATTCAGGTGATGAAAACAGACTTTGTATTCTACATTTTTTTTTTTTTACGAGTTACAGATTAAAGAAACAAAATAAACAGCTTCACCGTGTGTACGTACTTCAGCCTTACAGAACACAAAGGGATAAATATAACAAGTATGGTGGTCAGGTTATTGTACCGTAAAGAGTTTAAGGGGCCGCTGAGGGCCCTGGACCCCCATGGTGGTCAGGTGGGGTGGGTCGGGTTGTGCAGTGAGTTGAATAGGAGAAGAAGACCTGAGAGTGTGAGTTGGTGTGTGTGTGTGTTAGAGGTGGGAGAAAAAATCGATACAGCGTAGTATCCAATGTTTTATTTGGCGAGTCAAGTATCAATATTTTGTTATTATATTAGTAGCAAATATGTTTTTTTGTTTTTTTTAATTGCTGAAGGAGTTGCACAATTCATTTTGAAGAAATTGTATTGTTAAAAATTAATGTTCAAGTTCGATTAGACTGAAATACTGTCAGTCCAGATTGTGAGGAGCATGCAGCCTTTTACAGGGTTTGACTTTGACCCCAGTGCTGGTCAGTCTCTGGGCTCGACTCCCGTTGTGCGTAGACATAAAAAAAAGCTGAAGTCCGATGACGACACTAAGAATGTTGTTCTTATTTGACAGAACAGTTCTTCAATTAGTTTCATTTTGTGGACATAATATGCAGTTTAAGAAGTAAAATCACAATATATTGTATCGCAATTCTCAGCATATCGCAAAATGTGACTCGAGTGTCATGAAAATATCTTATCGTGGGGCCTCTGGTGATTCCCACCCCTCCTGTGTGTTGATGTGAAGGAGTTGAGAGAGGTACAGAGGAGCGAGGTTATGGACGGCCTTGGAGGTGAAGAGAAGAATCTCAAAGTCAATGCGATATTTAACCCGAGAGCCGATGAAGCTGCTGAAGCTTGAAAACAAACGCTGATGTCTGCAGATTGAGCGCATACCAACATGTCACACGTGTTGTTTCTATGTTGCACCGTTGTGTTGCAGGCCGTGGTTAAGTTTGGAGCGTCTGCAGAAAGTACACAGGACTTAAAAACAGGACGAGATGATACTATCGTTTTAACCTTTCTAGAAGCTTCTGGTTCACAGCTTCAGAGCAGATAGCAAAGTAGCGTCATGATCCATCAAAGAAACGAATATGTTTCCTGTAAAGGTATCTCTGCCTCCTTCCTCGGTCACCTTGACTCTCCTCTCTCCTCTCAGGCTGGTCACTGTCTCGTCCTTGATGAGCTGTTGTCACCCTGGTAACGGTTGCTAACAGCGAGAAGAAATGAAGGCCTTGATCCTTGTCGGGGGGTACGGGACCCGGCTGAGACCGCTCACCCTGAGCGTCCCTAAACCGCTGGTGGATTTCTGCAACAAACCAATACTACTGCACCAGGTGGAGGCTCTGGTCAAGGTACGAAGGGTTCCAATCAAACAGAACAGACCAACAGGGCCGTGTCCTCACTGCTCACACGTGTTTGTATTTTCTGTGTTTTTATGTGCACAGGCCGGGGTGACTCATGTGGTTCTGGCGGTGAGCTACATGTCAGAGCTGCTGGAGAGAGAGATGAGAGTCCAGGAGGAGAGAGTATGTATAACAAGTTACTACAGCTCTGATGATACTGCTGATGATGACGATTTGTTTATTTGTTAGGATCCTCATTAGCTGCAACCTAGAGCTCAGCTATCCTTCCTGGGGTCCACATTTAAAAAAAAAACTGAAAATAAAAGATGATGATGGGTTTCTTTTTGGAACCAACTTTTTATTTATTTTGAACAAAAAGCAGGTGTACATTATCTTGTACATTTAGTAGATGCAATTCATTGCTCTGTAGAATTATACGCATAAGAGAAAAATGAACAACATTACATTGCACATATACAGTACAATTTTCTTAAACCCATAACCCTCCCCTTCCCCTCTTAAACCCATAACCCTCCCCTTCCCCTCTTAAACCCATAACCCTCCCCTTCCCCTCTTAAACCCATAACCCTCCCCTTCCCCTCTGGGTTTCCTCTGAAATGTACAGTGCAAGAAAGATATTTACTGTAAGTCAGGAAAATAAATATTTAAATAACTGAGTGAACACAGTTCATGGTATCACATAGAGTGATTAAAAAAATAACAATGGTGAGATAATAATTTAGGATGGTTTTGATGCTGATTAGAACTTTGAGGAACAGCTGTTGATGTAGTACAAAACAGGTGTGTTTGAGTTATTGTTAGAAATCTGATCAATTTAAACCTCCAGGCCGATTCTTTATGAACCATCTACTCTGATACTTCTGTGATATAACAAAACAAGTTTTTGCTCTGTTTTCTGTTTTCTCCTCAGCTTGGGATTCGTATCTCTCTGTCTCATGAGAAGGAGCCTCTGGGGACAGGTGAGTTTCCCTCCACTGCAGACCGATACAGACACGCTGAAAATGGTGTTAAAATAGTGATATTGTTAATCACCAGAAAACCAAAGATTCAATGTATTACAATGATACAGCACCACAACCATCAGAGATACAGATTTCTTGAAGATTAAAAAACAAGAAACTCTTTCTCTGAATTGAAAAAGTCCATTTTACAATTGTGATATTATACATTTTATGTCTGGATCAAATGTAGTATTTAAGGTAGTGTAGCTGCACTGTTTAGTAGCTGGACTCTGAGTGAAATATATTCATTCAAATATTTAATAAATGTGTGTTTCTTGTGCAGCTGGTCCCCTGGCGTTGGCTCGAGAGCTGCTGAACATCGACAACGAGCCCTTCTTTGTCCTCAACTCGGACGTCATCTGTGATTTTCCCTTCAAAGATCTGCTGCAGTTTCACAACAACCACGGCAAAGAGGGAACCATCGTGGTGAGAGAGAGAGAGAGAGAGAGAGTGTTTAACCTGATTTGTTCTGTGCACATGATGGATTACCTGCAGGAAAGTTAAGAGAGAAGAAAAGAGGGAAATCTTTAGGCCTAAATACGGGGAAATGAATCAATCAACAGACGATCCAGACAGCCGGAGAGGAAAGACGATATTCAGACTCAGAGTAGAAGATGAAAATGAGACAGAAAGTTGGCGTCATAAAGTCTAAATGAAAAAGAAAATGAAAAAGGAAGTTGGATTTAGACACCAATTGATTATGAAATGAAAGCTTGTTCCTGAAAATAAATTTAAATCTTTAAGTTAAAAAAAAAAAGCTTAATTGCAGAGTATACATTTTTATAGTTCAGCAATATCCAAAGCTTCTGTATTAGTGTGTGTTCACAAGTGTTTGTGTGTGTGTTTGTGTGTGTGAAGGTCACACGGGTGGAGGAGCCCTCTAAGTACGGCGTGGTCGTGTTTGAGACAGACAGTGGCCTGATACATCGCTTCGTTGAGAAGCCGCAGGTGTTTGTGTCCAACAAGATCAACGCCGGCATCTACATCTTCAATCCCAGCATGCTCGGCAGGATCCAGGTGAGTGTCTCCCTCTCGCACACGTGAACACACAGAAAGCCTCGAGCGTGCACTTGACGATGTGTTTTTGACTTTTTTTCTGTTTGTGCAGCTGAGACCAACGTCCATAGAGAAAGAGATATTCCCCGTGATGGCACAGGAGGGACATCTGTACGCCATGGAGCTGCAGGGTAACTTTTATATGTACTAATTAAATGCTTTAACTGTAATGGGCAATCAACACATTTCCTTTATTTCTGGGTGCAACTTAAACATATTTTCATTATAGTTTGATCAGTCTATTAGCTGACAAATTAACTCACTTTAATTAAATGATCAAAATGAAGCGACCACCAGCATCAACCTGATCATCTTACTTTTGTAAGAAATGAAACGAGCACATTTAGTTAGAAGTGGAAATCTACCTGCAAATGATGTCAGCTTGTCAGTGATTTTTTGTTGTTTATGTTAGAGACAAAGTAGTATTTAAAGGACCAATCAGTAAGATGTGTAGTGAGTGAAATGATAAAGTGACCTTACTATATGATCAGACATTAAGGAAACATGCTATGTTGAAGTGCTGGCTTCTCTGACAACAATGCAGCAGCCAGTATGTCCTCCTTCTAACTTTAGATTCTGGTCCTGAATGATCTGGATTTGTTTGGACCAGAGAAGGTAGTCAGTTTTAAGGCACCCCCACACGGCCGTTTTGGACGCCCCTCGGTTTGTCAGATATGAGAGCAGTTATCAGGTCAAACCAACAGGTGTTGCAGCGATGGAAGCGGTCAAGAGAACTGGTTCAGATAGAAGTGATTGTACCCGAGGAGGAGGCAGGGGGAGACCGCTCTCGCCAATAATTTGAATTTGGACTGTAGTACCAATTTTAAACACTAGGTGTCACTGTTACATATTGCTCCTTTAAGGAATGGAATTTGTGAAATATTTGTGGGAAATTGACTCGTTTGCTTGCTCTGGCCTCACAGCTCAAAGTGCCACCAGACGTAAGTGTTTGGGTTTTTCTTTCACACCTAAACTTGTGTAGTCTTAGGGAGGAATGGTTTGTAGAGCAGCACCGTGACAAAGTAAACAAAACATGACATTTAAAAGCTGCTGTAAAACCTCTCCAGAGATTTCAATCAGGTGCGGTGCTACACGTGCCACATGCTCATTGCTCTCTGGGAGCGATCAGCTGTGATTGAAGCAGTGAAATCCTCTAGCTGAGTTTTTTAACCTCCCTCCTGTCCCATAGTTCAGAATGATTCTGTCCCAGGACGTAGTGGCTTTTTTCCCTTTAGAAAACTGAAACTATATACTATCTATCCTGTGGTGAAACATTGTGCAGAACAATCAGCGGTTGACAAAGAACACAACTTCATAACTTGAGTCAAAGTTCCCGGTCAAACATGACCCCCAATACAAGTGAAAGTTGGAAAATGTCAGCAAGGCTTTGCAGGGAGAGAAAACAATCACTTTTCAAACATGGACGTAAGATATGTTCATGGCTGCATCCATCATCCTTACCACCACTAAATGAACTGCCTGACTTCAGAGCACAGGTAGCGAGTAACGAGAACATTCATAGAAATGTAGAGTAGTCAAACATTATCTGTTTTCAAATGTAGCGGCGTCAAAGTCACAAGTAAATAATAAAACTCAAGTAAAGAAGTGATGATAGAAATGTGGACAATAGCCTCCCTACATGGGGGATGCGACACAATAGCTAGGCCATCCAACACCCGAGTAACAGGGGTCTCCTTTTTAGACAGTAGTCGTAAAGTCACCCTGTTGTTGGAGGTCTGTGTGTGCTGATCATGGGACCTTATGCTTCAATCCTGTTGTAGATCACAAGGAAGCTCCTTGTTGTGTGTCCTTGTTTCCACATTAACTTAATGATCCCTCTGTCTGTATCTCTGCATGCTGTCTCTCTGTCTCTCTGTCTCTCTGTCTCTCTGTCTCTCTGTCTCTCTGTCTCTCTGTCTCTCTGTCTGTCTGTCTCTCTGTCTCTCTGTCTCTCTGTCTCTCTGTCTCTATGTCTCTCTGTCTGTCTGTCTGTCTCTATGTCTGTCTGTCTCTCTGTCTGTCTCTATGTCTCTCTGTCTGTCTGTCTGTCTCTATGTCTGTCTGTCTCTCTGTCTCTATGTCTCTATGTCTCTCTGTCTGTCTCTATGTCTCTATGTCTCTCTGTCTGTCTGTCTGTCTGTCTGTCTGTCTGTCTCTCTGTCTCTCTGTCTCTATGTCTCTATGTCTCTCTGTCTGTCTCTATGTCTCTATGTCTCTCTGTCTGTCTGTCTGTCTGTCTGTCTCTCTGTCTCTCTGTCTCTATGTCTCTCTGTCTGTCTGTCTCCGTGTCTCTCTGTCTGTCTGTCTGTCTGTCTGTCTGTCTCTCTGTCTCTCTGTCTCTATGTCTCTATGTCTCTCTGTCTGTCTCTATGTCTCTATGTCTCTCTGTCTGTCTGTCTGTCTGTCTGTCTCTCTGTCTCTCTGTCTCTATGTCTCTCTGTCTGTCTGTCTCCGTGTCTCTCTGTCTGTCTGTCTGTCTGTCTGTCTGTCTGTCTGTCTGCAGGCTTCTGGATGGACATCGGTCAGCCTAAAGACTTCCTGACGGGGATGTGTATGTACCTTCAGTCTGTACGACAACATGCTCCTGAGAGGCTACGCACAGGGCCCGGTTTCCTCGGCAACGTTCTTGTGGTGAGTCGCAGCACCATTGGCGTAGGGATTACATGTCACCCTAACCACAGAACTGTTTTAATTACTGTCTGTCCTCGCTCGCCTCTGCAGGACCCGACAGCGCAGATTGGAGAGAACTGCACCATCGGGCCGAATGTCACCATCGGTGCGGGCGTGGTGGTAGAGGACGGGGTGAGGATAAAGCGCTGCACGGTGATGAAGGGAGCGCGGGTTCGATCGCACTCCTGGCTGGAGAGCTGCATCGTGGGATGGAGCTGCTCTGTGGGCCAGTGGGTGAGTTAAGGGCAGAGGTCACCTTGTCGGGACCGTTGACTGTAAATCCAGATGGACACGCCTCCTGTTGTACAAAAGTGAAGCCGAAATATTCTCTGTCACAAATTGTGCTGGTGACGTAATTTGGATGCTTTTTCTCTGCCCTCAGGTTCGTATGGAGAACGTGACGGTGTTAGGGGAGGACGTGATCGTGAATGACGAGCTCTACCTGAACGGTGCAAACGTCCTGCCTCACAAATCCATCAACGACTCGGTCCCAGAGCCACGAATCATCATGTAGCACGGGTTGGAGGACAGAAAAACCCAGCGCCTTTTTTTATATATGAACTCTGTTAACCACCCAAACTGTGCCAGAGAGAGAAAGAGAGACAACAAACAGGCGGGTGACGTACAGAAAAAGGAAGAAGAGAGTTTAATTTTCCTTTTTCATCCTTAGTTTGGACTCGTTTTTTAGCCCTGCTTCGCTGCATCTTCCATCAGTAAGCCAAACATCAAATACTAATGTTCTGAATGTGGCAGTAAATGTGTTACATAAACACTGCTTTAATAATTAAAAAAAGGAGAGGGAGGGGGCTGATATAGCTGGGCTGGTTGTCTGTAGAAAGGTGGAGGGAGTCATGTGAAGTGTGGGATCAGAGGGAGGAACTGTTAGACTCACTATGCATTTACAGCTGAGGACGGGTACAGAGTGTTCAGACTTAATCATGTCAAGGCGTGTTTCAGAGACTGGAAGACACAGAACTTACTTATGAAACAAAAAGCTGTGATAGTTAGCTGTGATAGTTAGCTGAAGCTGCGTTTTGGCCTCTTGGGGGCAGCAGAGAAAGCTGAAAACAGAACATCTAATATAAACAGTTGCTATGGTGATTGTTTAAAGGTCACATATTATGCAACATACACTTCACCATGTTTTTCTAACACTAATATGTGTCTGTAGTCGGTCTACAAACCCCCCAATTATGAGAAAAGTCCATCCTCTGTCTTTTGCCTGCTCCACTTTATAGAAAATGTGTGCTCAAACAGGCCGTTTGGAGATTTTCCCTTCATGACATCACAAAGGGCAGTAGCCCCTCCCCCAGGTGGGTGACACTCCCACAGCTAGGTGTTTGTTCTGCCCTCTGAGTCTGCCTTCTCAACGTAAACAATAGGACATGGAGCGAGAAAGCCCGAGTACACCCAAGCCCTTCCAGAGAGGGGGCGTGGTCAGACACAGCTCATTTACATATTTAAAGGTACAGACACAGAAACAGCCTGTTCTGAGCAGGGCTGAAATAGAGGGGTTTATAGGCATGATCAAATACAGAATCAGAGTGGATTTAGAACAAGAAACTTCGCAGACATGTTTTGAGGAGCTCTGAGACTTATTTAAACTGGTTGAAGAGGAGGATGATATGTGCCCTTTAATCAAAGTGATGTTCATTTAAACATCCTGTGAAAAACATTCTCTGTCATTTTTGTCATCTTATGAATGTAATTGATTAATTTGTAGAAGAAAGACGAATATTAATTAGTGCGGCTTGAGTTAGTGATCGATCATGTGTCGACTGTGTCAACTTTATGGTTTTCTGTTCTTTGTTTATGCATGCAAACAGTGCACTTCAAGGCCAAGCTGGTCACTGCAAAACATGAACAAAATGTAGCGAGCAACAAGTTTCTCATGTCCGATTATAGATTTTAGAGTCAGACAGTTGGGCACAATCTGGGAAATAGACTTCTTTTTCTGCTATGACTCAAACATACATTAGCCCTGTCTGTTGATTTAAGTCATCCTTTTGGTAAAAAAATTGTTCATTTAAGGTCCAATGGGAACAAGGTTAACGGTGGGGAATGCAATTCTAATCCTAAACCTTTAAAGTCTGATGAGTGTGCACTGACTACGTATCTTGTGTTTAACTCTGTAAATAGGAAATAACATGACTAAAAACCAGGGACTGAACAGAAGTACAGCCAGTCAGGAGCAGGGACTGTTTGTGCATTGCATTCTAACCATTGTTACTTAAACTCTCTACAGATATCTCCATATAAATACAGAACCTGACAAGACTTTTGTTGTGTTAGAAATGTTCTGGGATACATTTGTAGTCCAATCACATTTCAGCAGGGTTTGGATGTTTGCAAGACAAAACAGTCTGCACGGAGAGTGAAAGAAATTCATCTTCTAAATCGCAGTTTGGGAACCAATAAGCGATCATCAAACCCCAGTGTATTTTTAATCTCTTGAAAGAAATATCTGCATATAGGTGACATTAAAAACCTGATTGCAGACGTATGTCTCTACCTCAACTCTTCTTGCATCTCAAGTTGCTAGCTTGACTGCAAACAGAAGTGGAAGACTATTTCTTGTCATCAAATACCTATACAGAAAACCCGGTGTAGGGTTTTCCATCCCTCTGTTGTCAGTCAGTCTAGTAACATTCAAACGATATTGATACCTGGTTCGTTAACACATGGAATATAATAGAAATCATAGGCACTTAATTACCATAAATTGCAGACAAACCCCTGCACACGGTCTAAGTCAAAACGTTTCATTGTGCAGTTTAGACAGTGTCACCTCCTCTGCTGCCCCACAAGTGACATCAACGCACGGCAAAAGGACATGAGAAATGTCGTCTTATACATTTGAAAGGAGCATAGCTGCTTGCTCAGTTTTGCTCTCAGCAGCTTTTGGTTAAAAACATCACTTTAGATCTATAGCTTTGTTTCATTTCAAAACTATAGATAATTGACATTTGGGATTGTATCATTTTAAAACACATTGAAGTATTGAATATTTTGACACCCGTAGCCCCCAGAGGTGAAATCTTTTTAAGATGATAGCTGATGGGTTCTCTAACTTCTCCAAGTTACACCATGATAATGCTGCCCTGTAACGGCAGACACTCAGCATGACGCCATCTTTCACTTTCTTTAGTTAACTGTTAGAGTTGTTTCCCTTGCAGATGTGTACACATGTATTTGTGGAGGAGCTTCTGACAGAGAACTGCAGGCAGGGGTATAATGAAGTCATCAACCAAAAAGAAGTGAAAACCTTGAAAAGTTTAATGCTTCTGGGGCTTGTCACAACATGAGATCTTTATTTTCTGACCTCAGTAGCTTAGCTACATATGCATATTTTACATTTGACTTGTTACTGACCAAGAAAACAGTTGAAATTAGCTACTGAGGTTCCTCTGAATGGAGCAGCTCCACGTTGTTATGCAGTAAGTGTTAAACAGTATTAAGAACTCTGAACATGTTTAAGCTCTGGTTGATTGAATGAAGTGAATTCTTGTAATGAAGTCTTCTTCTTTTTTAAAGAGAATAATATAATCTGCTGATCACATTCGTCTTGTCTTGTTTCTTATTTTGTAATTTGAACATTATGACAGCATTTTAGCTTCACACCTGAGCTTTTATGTCAGATGAAAATGGCCGCCATGACACATCAGGCTTATGAAAATTAAAGGAGCAGTATGTAACTCTGACACCTAGCGTTTAAAATGACTACTGCAGTCCAAATTCAAAACATATGGAGAGAGCTGTCCCCCCCAACCCCTCCTCTCTAGAGTCGATGTGCACACAGATTGCCGTCTTGCAGACACTGAAGCTTCAGTGTTTATCCAGCTCTGCATCGGTCTGAAACCATTCTGTGTTCTCACCTCTCTCCATTTTTCAAAATCGCCATTTTGCCATAATAAGACTAAGACGATTAATTCATGGGATGAACCAGATAACAGTTTTATTTACACTTAAAGTTCATTTCACACACAAATCATATTATTCAAAAACTTTCTTTATTTAACTTACTTTGTCTATATACAGGGATTCTCTAACTTTTAATACACTTTGAGCCTGCAGTTAAGTATTAGCATCGCTGCCTGTGAAATGACCCTGAACACCTGCAGCCAGATAAGTAAGAGTTATAACTAAGATGAAGTTACACTGAGACATAGATAACATCTCTAATAGTCAAAGGATCAAGGACAAAATCAGGATTCTTATTTTCATCTCATAAGGCAAGATAGAGCAACATATTCTGAGCTATTTTAAAAAAAAGGTAACCTTAGAAAATTACTGTGAGTGCACAGTTAAATTTGAACTTCAGAGGGATATATCAAAGAGCTGCCCAGCTAAGGCCCAAAGATGCTTTGCCATAAGCCTGAATATATTGGGACACTGGGCTGTTTCACGCTTACAGAGACTTTTAGTGGTGAAATCTTCAGTGGGAGTTTGTTCAGTGTGCCAACATATGGAAACAGTCTCTCAGTGAAAGTATGTCTGAAGGTGTGTAGGAGTGTGTTGGTATCAGGATCCCAGAATGACAGATTTCCTCTGTTGAAGTCCAGATGAACTCTGATCCTCTGTGGCTTCATTTTGACTGAGAAAACTCTGTCAGGGAGCGGTGGAGAGTATGTATGGTATTGTCCTTCTAAGTAACACAATGCCCAGCAGCCACGTTGTATTTCTCCCTTCTTTCGAACAGACTCCTGTATCACACCTACTCCCCAGTTTCTATCATTTATAACCTCAGCTTCCCAGCTGTGACTCCCAGAGTCAAAGCCCTCAGAGCTCAGGACACAGTGGCAGAAATCAAACCTCTCTGGATTATCTGGAAGCTTCTGTCTGTCTCCATGACTCACTCCGGTCAGATCTTCAGACAGGATGAGGTGTGGATGAGCAGAGTTTGGATCCAGAATCACGGGAGTGTAGGAGACAAACTCTTTCATCTTGTTCCAGATGTTGAAGCTCAGGTTGCCCAGGTGTTTGGCCTCGTCTATCAGAGCTCCTGAGACCAGTTCTGGATCATCCGGCAGGGGGAGCTGCTGGACTCTTTTCACTGCAGCCTTGTAGTTCTTCAGGAATGAGACGTCATCAACTCTCAGCTCGTCCTCTGTGGCTCTGATTGTGTTTGAAAGAGCTGCTCTCTCTCTGTTCAGAGACTCAGTCTTCTCCTTCATCGTCTGACTCTTCTGTTTCTCTTCCTCCCTCAGAGCAGAGATCCTGACCTCCTCTTCTTCTTGTAGAAACTGGTGAAGCTTCTTAAACTGCTCCTTTATCTGAGTCACTGTGTTTAGTGTCTGGACCTTAATATGATCTCCTGTCTGATCACAGTTTGCTTTCACCTTTTCAAAGATCTTCAATTTTTCTCTTACAGGTTTCAAAATGTTTTGTAGCTTCTCTCTGTGGTCCTTTGCAGCTTCATCAATTGGTCTGAATTTGTGGTTGTTATGTTCTTTTGAATCTCGACAGACGACACACACAGTATCCTGATGGTTGAGACAGAAGAGTCTTATTTTCTCAGAGTGCAGACTGCAGAGGGCCTCAGCCTCTGCTGAAGCTTTCTGATCTCTCTCCTGTAAGAAGGCCTCACACAGGTTCCTTAAAGCCAAGTTACGAGGTGGATTACTCAGTAAAGAGACTTCTTTACAAACCGGACACTCGTGCATTGGTTTCTCTCTCCACCATCTTTGCAGACAACCTTGACAGAAACTGTGAGTGCATAACAGAACAACTGGATCTTTGAAGATGTCCTTACAGACAGGACAGGAGAAATCGTCGCCTGTTTGAGAAAACATTTTGCCTGAAGCTGAAAAAACAGACGTCAAAAAAGGAGGAAGTGAATCCAGAAAGTTCCTTTAAAGTTACTTTGACTTGGAGTCGTAGCACCTCAAAACCTCTCGTTTATTATCTGGAATCGGCAGGTTGAAGTGAGAACAGTGCTCCAGTAATCCTAGTCTTTTCCCAGTATTTCCTATGGTGAATCTCTTGGATTGACAGGCACAGAAAGTAGCAGAGTCAGATATGTTTCAGTCGATGCCAACAACTGAGGAATGAGGAACACAAAGAATTCACACCCATCTGATGCCACACCTTCAGAGTTATGTCAGCTTTAAAAGTGAAGTAAATTTTTATATTTGAGTTCATTCATGTATTTAAGTTTAAGTTAAAAATAAGTTTACACAATTTTTAGAATGAACTATTTACACATTTGAGTTTACAAAGTTAATATTGATATATTTACATCTTTTATATATTTTCAGTAGCACCTAGTAACTGCGGTCAAATAATATTGAATCTGCCTCTGCCTTGAGTTTAACCATCTTAGTCTCTGATTGGCTAACGGTGGGACATGTGATGAGTAAGAAGGAAGTGTTGTTTTTTTGTTTTTGTTTTTAACAAGTTTTATTACTAAAATTAATTTGCAAACAATGTGGCTCAAATTGTTTACAGTATTGTTAAGGATCATGTGCTTACAAATCTACAAAATTATATTACAATAAAAAAAAATAAGAAAAAAGACAAAGAAAACAAAATAAAACAGAATAAACAAATAACAGTAATTAAATGAGAATAAAGCTAAGGAGTTTTTTTGTAGTTCATGTTCTTCAATAATGTTGAAAAGTTTGACTGCATTACCTTTTTTTCATAAAGTTGAGGGCTTTGAAAAACATAATAAATTTGTGGTGAAATATATTAAGGTTTCATTGGACGAGCCCCCTAATTATTACGCTCCCCGGATTGCTAGGGGATGCGGGGATCGTTGCTCAAAGATGGATGGCCAGTCCTCGCCTTTACTTGAGAAGTTTATGAAAAAAAAATTCTGTAAACAATGTCAGCACTCTTGTCAATCAGATTTATTTACAGCTGTTCAGATTCACTAACTGTGTTTGTGTTTTACTCAGGATTAAAATCTGGATTAATACAAAAAATCTGGTTCATTGAGAAAGTCACACGGCTGCATCATTATGTTCTGTCGTTGTATGGACAAAAAGAGGACAAACATTTATTACTTTAACCATTAATTTACAACATATGAAGAAAATGGCATTTTTTTCAGAAGAATCCCTTTTAGGATTAATAATTTGGATTACTAAGTATTAACAGTGCAATAAAACTGGTTTATTGAGAGCCTCACACCGGGCACCATTTGTGGTGGGGTTTTGCGCAGCTAATATGTGGGTAACAATTATGTTGGGTTTGATATAGTCAAATTATATGAATTGATATGAATAATTATCCTTAAGTAATTATTAATATAAATTGTCAAAATTATTAGTGTGTGTGGATGTGTGTGAATTTGTTAAAGAGAGAGGAAAAGAGAGCATTCCTTAAGAGGCTGGATTATAGTTTAAACTCCCTGCTACAACTCGGTAGGAATTCACTTCACTAACAGAAAGAAGCCAATGGCCAAATTCAAGTTTAGACAGTGTTTACACTGATCTTTCTGAACATGAAGGTATTACCCTGGTTATAACGCTGTTTACGGAAAACACACAGGACGCGGCTGCCTGAATACAGAAACTAAACAAGGGTTTTAAACAGGTAAAACTCAGCGGTCCAATAAAGAAGTAAAAATGATGACTGTTTTCACATTAATAAAGCAAATATTAAACACACTATCTAAAGATAACTATGCCCAGACCTAAGCCTTACTTGTGAATTGCTTTTTCTGCGATAGGTGAAAGGGAAAGCTCGATGAGGGAGAACAGATCCTCTGTTCGCTCCAGGGCGGAAGAGTTCCGATAGCATCGGTGATCCCACATGGCACAAGCGGTGTTGTTTTTTTCTCCTTCGAGCGGGAAGACGCCGTTGATGTCCTGTTTGTTGCGGGATGGAACGAGACGTAATCTTTACAGTCTCTGGATATTCTTTGGTCATCTCTGCTCTTGTAGTGAGCTTTTCTTTCTCCAAATATGATCAAAGTTGGGTGATTTTTTTTATGTCTTTTTTCTAAACAGCAAGCAAATATGCTGGATAGATACACCTCGAAAGACTTTCCATTTTGGTCCTAAAAATTTTACCCAATAAGCTAACGTCTCTTAATAACCATGCATTTAGTCTAGACTGACAGTCATCAATAACCCTCCACACATTTTTACTGACAGTTTCATCTGAATCGTTGGATATACAGTATATGTGCCTAAGTATTTCACCGTTGATTTAATAGGGATCTTGTGTGCATCTGGTAGATTGGCTTTATAAATTTGCAACAGCTCACATTTGTTCAAGTTCAGCTTTAGACCTGAGGCTTTGGAGAAAAGATCAATAGCATGCATAATTTTGGGCACTTCAGTCAGGTGTTAGATAAAGATGGTCGTATCATCTGCAAACTGGCTGATGATTATAGACTTCTCAAGAACCTCTAATAGAGTAATGTCTGAATGTTTCATAAATATAGATAGCATTTCAGTGGCTATTATAAAGAGGAAAGGAGAGATAGGACAACCTTGTTTTACTCCACACTTTATGGTAAATCGGGGTGAGTTACCACTTGGTAAAGAAACTGTACTATTTGTATTTTCGTGAAGAGATTCTATAATATTTCGAAATGTATTTCCAAAGCCTAAAAGTCTCAAGCATCTAAAAACGAATGGGTACTCAATTGAGTCAAATAACTTATAAAAGTCAAGAAATAAAATAAAGCCATTGTTTTCAATTCAATGATTATACTCAATTAGTTCAAGAACTAATGGAATATTATTGTGTACGGATTGGCCTTTCATGAATCCAGACTGGGAATCACTTATAATTTTATACAAATGTTTTTTTGATCTATTGACGTATGTCAGGGTTACAATTTTGTAGTCAGTGTTTAACAATGTTATTGGTCTGAGATTGACTCTAATTTTGTGTCTCTAATTATGTCTTGTTTCATAGTGTGGGGAAATGTCAAATTGTCAGTAGCTTCCTTAAAAATAAGAGATAATGGACTTTCTAACAATTCCCAAAAATGTTTATCAAAGTTGGCTGTCAGCTGGTTACTTATCCAAAGAAGACTAGAAAGATCTACTGCTTGTTTTTTGTTCATCTGAAGTAATATCAGCGTCACATCATTCTGCAAACTCCTCGTCTATATGAGGAATAATAGCTGAGATATGGTTGAAGAAGGAGTCAGCATCCATGACAGAAAAGGCTGATGAGTTTACGATAGAAAGAACCTATTTCATCAGCAATCAAGACTGGATCAGAACTAACTTGGTCATGAACTAATAAGGCTTTGATTGGATTTCTTTCCTGCCTTCTTTTCTCTCATTGACAGAAATACCTTTCTCTCGTTCCTCCATCCATTTGGCCCTGGATCTTATGTTGGCTCCTTCAACTTTTTTAGATATCAACACGTTTTGTTTGTAGAATATGTCCTCTTTGCTTATCATCGACAGAAAGATGCCTTACTAAAGCAGCTGGTTATTTCTTTGATAATATTAATTGCTGATAATTTGTTACTTCTATTTAGAGATTTTTCCAAGTTTAATAGAGTACTCCCTAAATTAAAACTTCATGAATTCCCATTTAGAGATTTGAGAATTGATAGATTTATCTAGCAACCCATCAGATATAATGGCTTTTATATCTTCAGGAAAAGCATGGCATTGTAACAAACTAGAGTTGATTTTGCAGTAGCAGTTGTTTCTGTAACATCCACCAGGGGGCGTAAAAGACAGCTTAATGACAGAGTGATCAGTGAGAGGAGCAGCTGACATGCAACAGTCAGAAATATAATTTAACATTGGAGAGGAAATTATATAGAAGTCTATTCCCGAATTTGAGTACTGCAGTCCAAATTCAAAACATTGGAAAGAGCTGTCTCCCCCCGCCCCCTCCTCCCTAGAGTCAATGTGCAAGCAGGTTGCCATGTTGCGGACACCGTAACTTCAGTGTTATAAGACTAAGAGGATTAATTCATGGGATGAAGCAGATAACAGTTTTATTTGCACTTAAAGTTCATTTCACACACAAATCACATTATTCAAAAACATTCCCATTGAGAGAAACTTTCTTTATCTACTTTACTTTGTCTATATACAGCTATTCTCTAACTTTTAATACATTTTGAGCCTGCAGTTAAGTATTAGCATCGCTGCCCGTGAAATGACCCTGAACACCTGCAGCCAGATAATTAAGAGTTATAACTAAGATGAAGTTAAGACACTGAGACAAAGATAATATCTCTAATAAGGAACACAGGATCAAGGACAAATTCAAGATTCTTATTTTCATCTAAAAACAACAAACAAACAAATAACCTTAGAAAATTACTGAGTGCACAATTCAATTTAAACTTCAGAAGGAAATATCAAAGAGCTACCAACCTAAGACCTGAAGAGTTTACGAAATGAGCTTGAAAATGTGTGGAGGCTGGGCTGTTTCACGCTTACAGAGACTTTTAGTGGTGAAATCTTCAGTGGGAGTTTGTTTTGTGTGCCAACATATGGAAACAGTCTCTCAGTGAAAGTATGTCTGAAGGTGTGTAGGAGTGTGTTGGTATCAGGATCCCAGAATGACAGATTTCCTCTGTTGAAGTCCAGATGAACTCTGATCCTCTGTGGCTTCGTTTTGACTGAGAAAACTCTGTCAGGGAGCGGTGGAGAGAATGTACGGTATTGTCCTTCTAAGTAACACAATGCCCAGCAGCCACTCTGTATTTCTCCCTTCTTTCGAACAGACTCCTGTATCACACCTACTGCCCAGAGTTGATCATTTATAACCTCAGCTTCCCAGCTGTGACTCCCAGAGTCAAAGCCCTCAGAGCTCAGGACACAGGGGCAGAAATCAAACCTCTCTGGATTATCTGGAAGCTCCTGTCTGTCTCCATGACTCACTCCAGTCAGATCTTCAGACAGGATGAGGTGTGGATGAGCAGAGTTTGGATCCAGAATCACGGGAGTGTAGGAGACAAACTCTTTCATCTTGTTCCAGATGTTGAAGGTCAGGTTGCCCAGGTGTTTGGCCTCGTCTATCAGAGCTCCTGAGACCAGTTCTGGATCACCCGGCAGGGGGAGCTGCTTGACTCTTTTCACTGCAGCCTTGTAGTTCTGCAGGAATGAGATGTCATCAGCTCTCAGCTCGTCCTCTGTGGCTCTGATTGTGTCTGACAGAGCTGCTCTCTCTCTGTTCAGAGACTTAATCTTCTCCTTCATCTTCTGACTCTTCTGTTTCTCTTCCTCCTTCAGAGCAGAGATCCTGTGGTCCTCTTCTTCTTGTAGAAACTGGTGAAGCTTCTTAAACTGCTCCTTTATCTGAGTCACTGTGTTTAGTGTCTGGATCTTAATAAGATCTGCTGTTTGATCACAGTTTGCTTTCACCTTTTCAAATATTTTCATTTTATCCTGTAAGGGTTTCAGAGATTTCTGTATCTCCTCTCTGTGATCCTTTGCAGCTTCATCAATTGGTCTGAATTTGTGGTTGTTATGTTCTTTTGAATCTCGACAGACAAGACACATTGGCTGATGATGGTCGAGACAGAAGAGTCTTAATTTCTCAGAGTGCAGACTGCAGAGGGCCTCAGCCTCTGCTGAAGCTTTCTGAGCTCTCTGCTGTAAGAAGGCCTCACACAGGTTCCTTAAAGCCAAGTTAGGAGGTGGATTACTCAGAAAAGAGATTTCTTTACAAACCGGACACTCGTGCATTGGTTTCTGTCTCCACCACCTCGGCAGACAGTCTTTACAGAAACTGTGACTGCATAACAGAACAACTGGATCTTTAAAGATGTCTTGACAGACAGGACAGGAGAAATCACTCTCTGTTTGAGAAAACATTTTGTCTGAAGCTGAAAAAACAGACATGAAAAAAGAAGATAGTGAATCCAGAAAGTTCCCTCAAAGTAACTTTCGTAGCTCCTCAAAATCTCCTGTTTTTCTGGAATCAGCAGGTTGAAGTGAAAACACTGCTCCAGTAATCCCAGGCTTTTCGCTGTATTCCCTTCGGTCTGTAGAGCTTTTTCTGATGGTGAATGTCGTAGACGACAGGCTCAGAAAGTAGCAGAATGTTTCAGTTGATACCATCATCTGTGAAATGAGGAACACAAATAATTGACACCCATCTGTTGCCACACATTAAAGTACCTGTTATGTTTGATACCGTTCTGACAGTGATGTCATAACACCGCCCAAATAGGAGGTCAGCTACAGCTTTTCATATGTTGTCTAACCAGTCCATCGCAGTTCCTTGAATTCCTCACCTCAACTCAACTCAACTTTATTTATATAGCACTTTTAACACAACACAGTTGATCCAAAGTGCTTTACATCGCAGATAGAAGAAAACAAAGCATTAGAAAGTAACAGACAAGATCAACAACAACAATCAAAAAAAGAAAGAACAAGTGACAAGTCCAGTGTAACACAAGACTAACAGAGCTATGGATTTTGTGCTTCACAGGTTATTGAAAATTGGAGGCAATTGAGTATAAATATGTCTTAAGGCGAGTTTTAAAAACACCAATAATGAGAAGGATGTCTGGAGGCAAAGAGTTCCACAGTTTTGGTCCTGCAATAGAAAAAGCACGATCCCTGTTGCACCTTGTCCTGGATCTATTGGACAGAAGGTTTTGTGCTGATGACCTAAGATCTCTCACCGGCTGATATGGGGACAGGAGTTCTGAGAGGTAGGCAGGGGCGAGTCCATTTAATGCCTTAAACACAGTCAACAGTTTTTTAAATCAATCATCAGCTTGACTGGTAGCCAGTGTAAGGAAGCAAGAACTGGAGTGATTTGATCTCTTCTTTTTGACCGTGTTCGGACTCTGGCTGCTGAATTTTGTATGAGCTGTAGACGGGATAGAGATGAGTGAGTGATACCAAAAAAAGTGAAGCATGCATGAAGCTTAATTTTACAACCTGATCTATTTGTTTGTTGAATTTAAGAGCTGAATAAAATATGATGCCAAGATGTTTTTTTTCCTGAGATTTAACGGACTGGGACAATGGGCCGAGAGGAGGTGAAATTGAGTCTATCAAGTTCTGTGGACCAACCAAGATAACTTCAGTTTTATCGTTGTTGAGCTGGAGGAAGTTTGTGGCCATCCAAGATTTTACGCCTTGAAGACAATTTGTGCTTTGGCTCTGCCGGGCTCTATCTCCTAATCCTGTTTTAGACTTGCTATCCCTGTTGAGCCACCTTGCTCAGCCTGGTTGTGTTTAAAAGCATTTGGCCCGATCTGGATCTGTTTAACCCAGTTTGGTCTGCTTAAATAAATCTAACTTTGTCTCCTAATCCCTGTTGGCTCTTCCTTTGCTCAGTTCAGCTCTGCCTGGATCACTTCATGTCTGCAGTTTACACCATTTACCCCTGTCTAGCTCTGATTGGCCCAGTTTGGCCCTGCCTGGTACTTTGGACAACATTCCTCTAAAGCTGCAGATTTAGAGACGGAGGAGGAGGAATCCCTGACGTTCCCATTGGCTTAGGAGTTTTTCAGGCTCACTCTGATTGGCTAGTGGAGTGTGAGAAGGGATTTCCTTTAGGGCTCTTTCTGTCTTTGTCTCAGATTAAAAACACAATCAGTCCAGTCAGGCCTCACTTCCCCAGGTAGTCCTCGAGAGTCGATCTGGTGCTCAAACACAGTCGTCATCAACAGTTTAAGTGTTCAAAAGACAACAATAAAGAATCTGCAGCTACAAGGTCTGCAGCTGTAACATAAGAAGTACCTGTAATATTTAGCAAAGCATGGTGATTTTGGGAGCTCCTGTTACACTTTGTGGTGACTTGGAAGTTTTCCTTTAGGGGCGTGTTGGAGCAAAATAAGGAGGTGAAGAAACCTGCAGAGTTCAAGTTGCAGAGGGTGGAGAAAGAAAAGTGGAAGAAAAAAACTGAACGAAAAAGACTTGGAGAGCTGAGAAGGAGAAAGGTGAGCTCTGAGTTTATCTAAATACAAAAAGGGAAACCTGAGCTTTGAATCTTCAGTGCAGAGGAGAGAAAAAGACGTAGCAGTGAGAGTTAGAAGTTATGAAATAGGGTGATGTTTGACAGCAGGAATGAGATGAAAGTCTAGACGGTGAAAGTGCAGTGGGCTGTGGAGAGCCGGCGGAGCAGAGCGGCGGCAGGAGCGACTGTGGGCGGGGAGAGAGGAAGTGTGGTCGACAGGAGAGGAATTTAAAGTCCCATTGTTCTGGAAGAGCTGAAGAGAGAGAGAGCTGAAGAGAAGAAGAGTGAGAACACAGACAGAGAGACAGACAGACAGCGGACAACATGGACGTGAGCTCAGCCATGGAGAAGGTAGGACAGATACACCTGCATCTAAAACAGCTGCAATTCTTGATACTATCAGCTTAAAGGAAACACAAAGCAGCAGTTCTTCTGACATCTGATGATGGAGATCGAGAGAAACTTCTTGAAATAAGAATCTTTATAGAGCTGAAAAAAAGTCATGAAAGAGCTTAAAAAATCTGAGCTGTTTAAATTGTTGAGAAAATCTGAGCTGTCAGCAGCAATTCAGATGTCTTAACAGGTTTAACTTGGATTATAAAAGGTAAGATTTACATGATATAAAACCTCATCACTGCTGTTTTTCCAGCTATAAACATGACTACTAATTTTTTTTCTTAATGGCCATTTTGCAAACACAAATACACAAATGTTGAGAATAAACGATCAAAGCAAAAATGCACATGAGATAATTTGAGGGAAGAGTTTACAAACCGCCTGTCTGCAGAGTCGTTTTCATTCACAAATGTTTATTGCTTACCCGGCGCAAAGGATGAACTGAGAGTTAAGCATTCAGCTACAGGAGGTGGTGTTCTGTGTCGAATGCCTTTTATCAATCATGAGTTCATGGTTTGTTATTACCTCAAAGCGATCACAAAACTGAACACTGCACTAAAGGAAACTCTGCCTAAAGAGAGACTTCTTGTACGATATAGTGAACTTTTTGTGCAATACTCAAGTGCATTATCCTGTTGTTTTAACTTTAAGGGTGCAATACTCCCATTCCATATCACTGCTTTTAACTGCTACGTCATGTCTATGAATATGTTGGTCTGTGTGTGATTTTTAAATTCATTAAAAAAAAAAAGTTTTAGATTTCAGCGCGTTCTATTTCACTTTGCATAAACCTGCATTTTAAGTTTCTGTACAGTGACAATAAACTTTTTAGTCTCTTGACCTAGAGCAACTTTGTACGCAAAACGATCATGTACGATATCGTACCATGGCATGGCATACCATGCCATGCCATGCCATACCATACATTTATTGTCCTCTTGTGGAAATTTGTCTTGGACTCAAAGTGCTGCCAAACATTCAGCTGCTTCCTTTAGAATCAATAAATAGAAACACACCCACACATAAACAGAAAGGCTCATGCCAGTGCAAACACACAGCATGAGAGATAAAATAGTGAAGGTAAGAAAATGTGATAGACGACACTGAAACTCTTGAGTTGATACGGGGGTTAAAGTGATTATATGCCCACATTCAAGATACTCCTCTTGAATTAAAGAACTATGGATTTTAGCAGCCAGTTCAACAGTCATGTCAGAGATGAACAGCTGTAAAATGTTTTGGATGTAACTTTTGTTTTCACATCTTGTAGATACGATCGTCCAAAATAGTAAAAGCCAAAACAAAAATCTGCTGAGGAGACAAACTTAAAAGATTAAATGGATTTGTAGGAGTTTATTTGTCCTTAAATATGCTCATGAGGAGTTTTATTTCAAGAAGAAAAGGTGCAACAGTTAGCGGCTAAATCGTGATGGTGTGATGACAGAATATCTCTGCCTTGTTCGGGATCCGTCCTTTACAGCTGGAGATTTATAGTTCAGTCAGGATCACGAGGACCCGATCCCCAACTCGCTGGGTCTGTTCTGGCAGGTAAGTACACTTTGTCCCCCACAGATTCCCCTTCTGTAATTCGTCCAATCAGTCAGAGGCAGATAAACTGATGGATCAGTGTCACCTGTCGAAGGTTTGATCCCCACATGTCCCTCTTTATACCCCGGAGCTGGAAAAACTGCCATCACCAGGATGGAAATAACTCCCAACAAACACACACACACACACACACACACACACACACACACACACACACACACACACACACACTGATAAACACACATACACACAACTGGCTTCATGTATCACTTGGACATGTTTACGTTGACATGTGCTGCAACCAACTTTTTTTTCAGTCTTTCTTCACAATCACCTGCTCGAGCTTTTGAACAAATTTATTGTCTATCAAATTCGATGAAGATAATTTTCTGCCCCCCAACCCCCCTGACTCATCATTGCATAATTGACAAAGAGTAAGGTCTGTTATCTGCTTTTTTGTAAAGTGTCTTGAGAAAAAAAGATTGATTGATTGCAGGGCTGCTCGGTGGTGCAGTGGTGAGTGCTGTCCCCTAAGAATGCTCTTTCACTGTGGAAAGAGTATTGTATTGTATTATATCTGGAGAATAACAGGAAATATCCAGGATGCCATGTGGACATTTTTTAGACTCACACTCAGGATGTTAACTGCATCAAGTCTCCACCTCTTTGACCTACAGCTTCTTATCTCACAGCGTTTCCTGAAGTTTCCCCTTCACATAGCCAACGTGTTTAGAATTACTCAGCGAGGCTCAGCCGATCCAAATTCAACATACTCGCCTTATCAGACGACTAAATATAGAGCCGCCACGCTTTCCCCGTTTCTGAAGAAATGCTTTCCTTGCTTGGCTCATATTTATCTTTTGGCAGTTCTTATTTGGAGCAACTAATAAATACTTTTCAGTGTTAGCGATAATGTAAACGCCATCAGATTTAACTTGAGGTTGTTAGAGATAGACTAAACACACACAAAGAGGAGTTCCAGAGAAGAAACGCTGAAATAGAAAGCGTCAAATCATCCTTCATTACAGATTAAAGATGACATCAGAGTTTGGTTACCTTGGACACCAGAAGTGGTCAAAGAAAGAAATGTATAGGAGGACTTTTTGCAAATTAGTTGTAGTTCAATTCTTGTCGCATGTTGAAGTTCAACAATAATATTTAAATCCAAAAGTTGTTTGCATCTGTCTTGGGAATTTGAGACACATAACCCTCGTTGATCGTCTTGTCTTGTTTCCTGTCGTCTCTTTATTTATTTTTTCTCTCCATAAAAGGCAATAATGACCCAAAGAGACAGAGTCATGCCTCACATCATGTCAGCTTTGTCATGACTGGTTTGAGGCTGAGTAATCGGTTTGTTTCTTGATCAGACAAACCTCCGAGTCACATCTGCGCTTCCTGTGACTCATGTGGTTCTCTTTTACCTAGTGGTCGAGCTTACAGGGAAGAATACCACAGGTTGAATTTGAACCCAGGCCACTCGCTTCGAGGACAGCAGCCTCTGTACATGGAGGCGCACTAACCACTCAGCCAACAGCGGCCCATAATCATGTATTTCACTTGAAAGCTTAAGCCAGGGTCATTTTCTCCTGTTTGAAGACTTTGTGCTTAGCTAGGTTAGAAAGTTGGTCAAGATGTTGAATCATTGACGCGAAAGTACTTCAACTTTATTTTTATCCAAAGGAAATTAGATCTGCAGCATGCAGCCTGACACGACAGGTACACAAAAGATAACATCAGAAAATACAGACCACAGGTGAAGTGAAAATCAGGTACTTCACACTGAACCAGAGGCTGAAACAGTTCAGATTCACAGCAAAGTGCATCAAGTACCAAAACCAAATACAAAACACCCTCAATGCAAGTCGCCTAAACAGGGTGTGTTTATATTTTTGACCATGTTTTTATTTAATCTTCAAATTATTCTCCACGATTTCCATGCTACCTTTGGCTTGTGCTGCCCGTTGCTTTATTGCTCACATTGATGTCTCGTGGGTTTAATTCTTGAAGGATGTTATCAGAGGAGAGAGAGAGGAACACTCGCCAGCTCAAAGAGCAGACAGATGAGTGTGTTCAGACGAGAGAAATGAAGAGTGTGTAGGAGGCTTTAAGAGACTGTTGATCAGCTTGTGTTGAGAAGGTCACAGCGATGATGACTGAACACAAACAGCTGAAGAAAAAAAAACTTCAGTACATCCCTCAGGAATACACTGACTGACAGAGTGCGTGTTCATTGTTGTGTTGCTGAGAGGACTGATGTTAAGAGTCTCTCGGACTGCGTCAGTGTTTCTCTAACAAGGGCTTGTCTCCAATTACCAGAGAGTTGTGGAAATATTGCTCAGTAGAAATAATACAAATTATGGTTTAATTCAAAGAATATATGCATGTAAATCAAAGTTCACTGTGTGATGTGTTTCTTTGTTTTCGTTCTTTTGTTGTTCGTTTAAATAGTACATCCTTTTATGTTAGAAATGTGGCCCCCCCCCTGTACATTACTGACCTCCTTAGCCCGTACACTTTATCTACTATAGGCCTCCTGGCTGTCCCTCACTCCCGGCTCAAGCTCAGATGAGATCGTGCTTTTGCAATCAAAGCCCCTAATCTGTAGAACATCCTTCACACTTTCATCAGGTCTGCTCCCTCTGTTGACTGTTCGAAGCCCCGCCTCAAAATGTATGTTTACGTGTAAGCATCTGAGTCCTCTGGTCTTGAACAGACCGCTTCTCTCAGGTTTTCTTTGGTCAGCTGCTGCTGTTTTTAAATGTGCTTTATGAATAAATGTGACTTGACTTTGCAATGAGGCATTTTATTGAGGATTATGTGTCAGACATTTTCTCTGTTGGGATTGTGAGGTGGAGAAAAAACAAGTTTACCAAACGAAACAACAAACGTTATTTTAAGCTGCGACATTCACACCGTTATTTGGCTTGTTGCGGGGTACAGTTTGTCTTTTCCTGCTCCAACATGAAAATGTCCCGATGCATGAAGCAGAGTCCATACATAGATGTTTTGTTTTTACCACCCTGGATTGAAAGATCTTGACTTGGTGTGTCCTACAATCGAGGACAAAATAAAGTCTAAAGGCGTGTTTATCCTGCAACATAAGTCAGAAATACTCTTGTGGCTAAATAGGAATAAAAATCCCCGCAATGTATTCTTCTTTAAAGCTTCTGTCTCTCTATTTATCCTATGTGCATGAGTGTCTCCCTGAGGAGGGATGAGCTTGTTAATACCTGCTGACAGACGGACAGGTGGGCAGTCTGTCAGCAGGTTGTTTTAGGAGAACAGTCATCGGGTTTCCTGCCAGAGGCTTTCAAAACTGTCAGTCTCCTGAATGGTGTTTGGCTTTTTGCATAGACCTTTTGTGTGTGACTAGTTTATGTGTTTAGTCTGTCTCAGGTTGTCAGGTACGGCTTCATGTTGCATCGATTTTAAGACTGACTTCATGTCAGGCAGGAAATTGACACACAGTTGTTCTTACTATGTTTCTTTGTTGCCGTCTGCTCCAGTGAATCAGGACTTTTGAGGCAGAAAGTGGGTAATGTGGAAATGGTGTGCCCCCAAAACTTCACTCTTGTCCTAAAGGGATGCACATACATTACGAGTTACATGTTCTCATGATGTCAGTGATGAACTCAGGAGTTTGTTTACACTTTTGCCGACGTCCTCCTTCTGTCGCTTTGGACAGTTTCTTTCCAGATTTGATTTGGATTCTTCCACCTCCAAATGTTGCTGTTTCACTCGTCATTTCTTTTCCACATCCATCAAGCATCTTATTTCCAATTAGATAATGTGTTTTATGAGTGAGGTGCACAGAAGAGTCCAGATTTATGTATTAGCAGAAACACATCTTCATGTCTCTCCCTCCAAAACTAACTGTCAGATTAAACAGCTTGACCTGGGTCTGTGATGAAGACTAAGCCCATCTTCTTCTTTCGGACGAGTTAGAAACACAAGAACATGTCCATGTTTCTGTCATTTTTTCTCAGTAACATGAAGCAGAAGAAATGCCTTTTATTTTTATTATTATTATGACTAACTTAAAGTTATGTTTAAGCACATTTTAGGTCTGTTTTTATGCAACTTGCCCAATGGCCACACAGAAATGCAGAACCTTCCTATAACTAAAAGACAAATCCAAATTAAAGTGCAAAACCGTAATTTCCCTCAGGGATTAATAAAGGATATCAAAATTAAATGTATTGCAACTGTTAAAGTTAGAGTTGTAGTACTGGAAATTGGAGTGGAATTGGAATTTTGAAGGTCTTGGTCTTGTCTCGGTCTCAAACTGGGTGGACTCTGGATGGTAAATCAAAACCGGTCAAGACCAGCACCAATAAGCTATTTTTCCACGTCAAAAGAAAAAAAAGCATTTCTGTCTCAGGTATATCTTTGTGCGGTCTTGACAACAACAGTAGTTAATTTATAACGTTCTTGATCTTGAGAGTATTCTTTGTCCAACCTAAACTCTTAATTATATGTCGTGGTCGTCATCTGTGCATGAAAAGCTTTTAAGTGGAACATGAGTTCAGTTTTTCTTTAAATTGAAGTCAGGTTTGTTCAGGTTAAACACTCAAGAAAAACAAAAGACAACAATTTAATATGTACGTCATATTTGTATGTCAAGATGAGGCAAAGTGAGGACGAGAAGAGAAACTATAGAGAGGAGTGAAAAGAAAGCAGAGTTTAAGATAAGCTGAAAGGCGAGATAAGACGGTTTGTTAGTACTGTGATGATGATGATGTCACTGGGTGGATCGATGAGATCATCCAAGCTGCACGTTTGCATGTTTGTGTGTCTGTGTGTGCGTGAGTGCATTTTATCCCTCCCTTCTCTTCCTCCCACACTCTGAGAAAAGTAAAAACAACATCTTTTCTTTTTCATCCAACACTTCCCCACTTGTCAGAATGATCACCGTCACCTCGTGCTGTTGTACAAATAACTGAGCTGAACTTATTTGACTTCAGATACTTTGTCAAAGTTAGGATAAGCAAGTCAAACCTCTTCTCTTAAAGACTTCATTTTACTTGAAGAACAAGTGAAAGAGGCAGAATTTACATGAATTACAACAGAAACATCTTTTCATGATTGTGCTTTGGGGAGGCTGTGGATCAGTGGCAGAGTCGGTCGTCTCTCAACTGGAAGGTCAGTGGTTTGACCCCCAGCTCCTGGCTGCAGCCACATGTCCAATGTGTCCTTGGGCAAGACACTTAACCCCTGCTCCCGGTGTATGAATGGATTAGTTAATACTGATGGTAGGTTGCAAAGTCATAGTTTAATTACTTATAAACTCTCAGAAATGACTTTAAACAGCTGGTGAATTCAGTTTTTTGTACGTCATTCATATAGGAGAAAAAGGTGTATTTGTTTGGGACTAATTAAAACACATTCTGTGCTTTAGTGAGTCCAGCAGCAGGACAGAGGAGGTGGTTGGGCTAAGTCAACACAAAGTACACAATATGTATGTCGTGTTTATTCTTTGTGAAGAAGAAACTGTAACAGTGTGACTCATTGATATGTTTTAAACAGTATTTGTTTACGACACAGAGGAATAAAAAAGAGAATGAACAACATTAACGTGCGTCATATGAGTGACAGAAAAAATATTTAAAGGTCACATATTTTCGTCCTCTTCAACAAATTTAAATAAGTCTCAGAGCTCCCCAAAACATGTGTGTGAAGTTTCTTGTTCTAAATCCACTCTGATCCTGTATTTGATAATGTCTATAAACCCCTCTATTTCAGCCCTGCTCAGAACAGGCTGTTTCTGTGTCTGTACCTTTAAATGTAAATGAGCTGTGTCTGGCCACGCCCCCTCTCTGGAAGGGCTTGGGTGGCCCAGGCTTTCTCGCTCCATGTCCTATTGTTTACGGTGAGAAGGCAGACTCAGAGGGCAGAACAAACACTTAACTGTGGGAGTGTCACCCACCTGGGGGAGGGGTTACTGACCTTTGTGATGTCATGAAGGGAAAATCTCCAAACGGCCTGTTGGAGCACACATTTTCTGAAAAGTGGAGCAGGCAAAAGATGGAGAGGATAGACTTTTATCATCATTGTAGACAAATTTAGGACACATACTAGTGTTAGAGAAAATGTTTTCTCTGTTCTTGACAGTCTGTTATGATCTCTGCTTTTTTTTTTTTTTTTTTTTTTTTTTACCAGCTTTATGTAGAAATGTAGAAATCGTGCCAACTTTACGTTACTGCACCAGAGTTATAGAAATTCTCTGAGGTGTGACATGATTGTGTTTTTTTTCTCTTGTCTCCTCTCAGATGTCAGTGAAGCAGACTGCGGGAGGCTCATATCTCGTTTGTAAGCAAAGGTGTTCTGGACTCCAGCCACATTCTTGGAGGTATACAACTGTTCCCTGTTTTGCTGTTGTTGCACTTTTATTTCATAAAAAAAAGAAAAAAAAAGAAAGATAAGAAAAGGGGGAAAAAATGCCTTGAAAGAACTCAAAACAGAGCTCGTGGTTTCGCCACTATTCCGTCTTTCTTCCACAGAGTCTCCACACTTTTAAAGGGAGAAGTTTTGAAATTAACTTATTAATGAATGTGTTGTTAATTACTGCATTTAAAAGGTTCTATCATAAGAGATTACATCACCCTATGAACACAACTGTCAGTTGTAAACATTGTACTCCAGGTTTAATTTATCTGCACTAAAGTTTGGAGGTTGGACTGGTTCCAAGAGGAGTTTACACGAGCGAGCAGCTTACTGATACTCACCCAAAGAGGCAACAAAAGCTGTTTCTAAATTCAGAGGATGCATCCTTCGAAGTGTGCATTAAAGACGGATCGTATCGTTAAAAATGGTGTCCATTGGGGCGCTGGTGGCGCAGAGGTCAGTGCGTGCGCCCCATGTATGGAGTCTATAGTCTTTGAAGCGGACGGCCCAGGTTCAAATCCAGCCTGTTGCTCCTTTCCTGCATGTCATTCCCCACTCTCTCTCTCTCTCTCTCTCCCTCCCTGATTTCCAGCTCTATCCACTGTCATATTTCAAATGCAGCTGACAAATGCGTCCTACTTTTCGTTGGTCACAAAGGATCGACCCGGTGCATCCTATCCTTCTTGACCCAACCCATCCTTTTAAAAACATTTTTCAACACCATGTGCTTTTTGACATCCTGGGATTCATTGCCAGCAATTCAAACAAGATGGCAGACTTTCAAGCTGCTGATAATACATGTCTGTTTTTTAGAGGATAAGACTGTGACTAGAGTAGGAAACCCAGGTGAAGGAGTGGGGAATGACGTGTGGTAAAGTGCCAAGGGTAGGAGTTGAACCCAAGTCGCACGCTTGGAGGACTGTAGCCTCTGTACATGGGGCGCCCGTCATAACCGCTAGGCTATCCGACAATCTGCGTTTAAGTGTGAGTTATTAGTTTCAACTCAGTCAAAAAGCTAAGAAATAACTGTAAAAAAAAACAAAAGGAGCTTTGAAACTTTAAATCATTGGTCAGTTTTAGTAACGTTAGTTATGATAGCTTCTTCTGCAATAGTTGAGGTTGCTAGGCAGCAGGAGTGTCACTTAGTAACCAAAGGGTAAAGGTGGGGACACCTGTTCAGCAGTCTATGCAGGCTACTCAGACTGACTACTCTGGGAGTTGTTACTCCTGAACTGTTCCACAGCTGAAGTCTTTAAATCTCTCTAAACTGGGTCTGAGTTTATTTTTTTTATCTCTCTTCAACAGGAAAGCCTGCATCGCCTGCGGCTGCAGCACAGTCGACCACGCTCCTGGAAATGATGTTGAAGATGATCAGCGAATGGGACGCCTGCTCGCAGACTCACCATATGCCCATTTAACAGCAAAGGTCAAAGGCGGTGGCGGCCTACGCATGTACAAGAGGAACCGTATGATTGTGACCAATCCTGTGGTGTCGCGCAAAGACCCGACCTTCAACACCACGACTTATGACTGGGCGCCTGCCGGCCTCAACCAGACGCTGGTGAGGATCAGTGTGAAGTTCAGGAGGTTGGTGGTTCTGCACGAGGCTGTAGTCTGTAGGGCCGTGTCACCCTATGAAGTCACATTTAGAGATATATCAAGTGTAAACTCATTTCACACTGAAAATGTTACTGACACGGGCCACCACGTTTTAGTTTTCTGGTTCTGTGTGACATCCATCTCAGGACTCATCGGCTCCTGTCCGATGTAGATCAAATCTGTCAGCAGGGTCCATGGTCCTGGGCTTCTGGTGTAGCCAGCATCTGTTTGCACAAGCAATAATGGATGTACGGTCTGCTTTTCTGCTCTCTACACACAACCAAAGCCCACTAAAACAAGACTGAACAACACCGCTCAAACTCCAAACCAAAAACAGAAGACTTTGACTCCAAAGTATTTTCTTTTTCCGTCTCCTAAAGATCCTACTTTCGTAAATGGCTAAAGTTTAAAGAGATTATACAACGTTTAACTGGTTTCAATTTAACATTTGGGGTCGGGTTTGTTTATGATCTCTTGTCCCACATGCTCATAAATAGAGCCAGTGAATAGTTTGAGCTCAAACTTTTACAACTTCTAAAATGTCTATTTAATTCATCCATAAATATGCATATTTACATCCTAAATAAGCGCCTTCATTCTGCTGGCTGGTTTATGTCAGGTCAGTATCTGCAGCGCTTATTGTGTGTCAAACGCCCTAAGCCGTCTGGTTTCCATTAAAAACAGACTCGAGTATGTTTCAGGTTTCAGAACCTATAATTATGAGGATGACAGTGATTATTGAGCCCTGCAGCACAGTGGGGGGAGTCAGGGGGAACGTTCCTGTGGTTGAACAACGACTGCTCTCTTGTTTGTCTGTTTCACTCATCCCGTTACTCATAATCTGCTGAGAGATGAACATTGCAGCATAATGAGTCTGATTTTAGAGCAGCTAAATGTTAGTCAGTATGTAACTGTGGTGATGTCATCTGACAACACACTCAGGTGTCACTGAAACACCTGGAAGGTGTGATGAATAAACCTGAAACACAGACTGTTTTCCAGCACCCACTTGTGGGTCCCGAGCCACCATTGAGAACCAATGGCCTCGCGGATATGTTGCATGCCCCACGAACAGAGGCTTGAGTCCTCATCACAGCGGCTGTGGGTTCAAATTCAACATGGACCCTTTGCTGCATGTCATCCCCCCCTCTCTCCTCCCAACATTTCCTCTATCTCTTCAGCGGTCCTCTCCAATTAAGGCAAAATCTCCTGCCCCCACCCCCCATGATTTAAGTTATTAAACTTTTTTTTAATTTTTTGATAACACTTTTTATAGCAAGACTTTATAAACTATGAGATTCTAAACTTGTACTTAAGTAAAACTTTTCAATATTACTAACCACTGACTTGAACGGAAAATTGTCTTAAAAACATGTCAAAAGAAGCAGTTCCTTTCTTTGCCTGCAGGTGGCTACATCAACATGTCTACGTCTACACCTGCAGGTCTAAGTTTCTGCAGTTGTTTTAATATCAGGTTTATAACTGAGCTGCAAATGGCAAGACAGCTCCCTGTTATGGTGAATCTGTAGCCAGAAACATGTAAATGAGTGAATTTGTTTTGTTTGGCAGTGAATGAAAAGTTTTGCTGGTTGGTTGTAATTTAGTAAATGACTGTTTAAGTAACATACCAGATCTTCCCTCGTCCATGATCTTCTGTCAGGCGATGCAGTACATGGAGCTCATCCCAGAGAAACAAAGTCCTGTTTCGGGAACAGATGGAGCACTGGAGCGACGCAGGCAGCTCTTCAGTCAGCTCCCGGTCTATGACAACGACCCCATGAAGTGTCAGAGCCTGACAACTGAGGAGGAGGTACCCCAATAATACCCTATAGTCAGATTTTCCTTTGGTCAGTTTGTTAAAAGTTGACTCTGATGTCTTATATCTTCTAGATTTCCTCCATGCTGCTCTTTGTGAAGCATTACAAACAGGAAGTGCTCGGAGTCGGGGAGGTGGCCTTGCCTGGCGAGGGCGGAGCTCTGAGGGAAGCAGCCATTCAGAGGACGGCAAAGGAGGCCAAAGATCGCAGCAACAGCGACAGGAAGGATTCTCTGGAGCACCAGGGACATGATTCGACCAATAACAGCTCTGCACCTGCTTCTGGTCCCACTAACGGAACAGATGGCAGCACCAAGACTGAATTTGTAAGAGAAAAAACACATCAGACATCTTTTTAGTTTAGGTTTTTAGTAGCTGGTTGCAGCCTCATGGAATGCATTTCCAGTCCAGTTACTTTGTGCAGTCATTAAGATGGTTGCCATGGACCATTTAAATGTTTGCAGGCTCTTGTTGCCGTGCTATTAAACCAACTTTTGGTTCATTGACTCTTTTCAGGTTGAACAGTTTTCACTTTAAGGTTGAAATAGATAAGGAGCCCCTCACAAATTGCTCAGTTTTAGTTACATGGGCGTCTTTTGTTTCTTGCAGATTTTGTAACACTGCTGTAATTTTTTTTACCCCTCTCACTCAGAGCTAAAAATACATCTGAGCTCCAGTAGTTTGGTACAAAACCTTTTTTTCACTCTCATATTCTCTCCTTCTTCTCTCTCCCGTAGCATTGCTCTGGTTGCCTTAAAGAGGTTGCCAAAGAGAGTCCAGCTGTTTATGCCGAGCGAGCCGGTTACAACAACGCCCTGTGGCATCCCACTTGCTTCAAATGTTCAGAGTGTGGCCTGGGATGCGTGGACTTGGTCTACTTCTGGTCCAATCAGAAGCTTTTTTGTGGAAGACACTACTGTCAGACGGTCTGGCCGAGATGCTCAGGCTGTGATGAGGTGAGATGACGTCACTGTAGACCTCTTGTTAGCATGACTAACATCAGATAGACACACGTAGAAATGTGTCAGTGATGATGAATGAATGGGAATTAGACTTTGCCCAGGAAGTCATGTTCCCAGAAGTTTGATCCTATGACTTTGCTCATTCTCTGACTTTACTTCTAGTTTAGGTTTAATTGCATTGTCAAAATGGTTTATGACTAAAAAACATCAAGGTATAATCAAGACCTGGATACTAAACCAATGATGGCTGTGCCAAGAATTCATATGCTTAAAAAGTTTCAAACATCTTGGTTCAGTTAGACGCAAAGTATGCAGCCCACAGAATATGTGAATTAGTGGTTTGGAGAATTGTGCCCCAGTAGTCATTTTGCCCGGAGCACTTTGATGGTTTTGCACATTTTTGATGGCTTTTCTTTTTATTGGAACGTTTTAAAAAATAACAAACTTCCATGACTCAGACACTGAAAAAAGTCAAAACGGACCTGGTCTGCACTTGAAGGTATCCTGTCAGCTGCTTTTACAGACATATATTTTGTAATGGGGATTTGTAGGGGAAAGGTTGTTTTTTTTAGCCGCAGGTGCTGCTGCAGTACCACAAGTGTCCACTGGGAAAAATTGGAAGCAAGCTATGCCCTAGCCAGGTCTTAGTTAAATATACCCATTTAAAATACCTGCCTAAAATGAATTATATTCCCATTAGCTCAGTTGCACTTTGTGTGTTTACAGCTAATTAGCAAAAGTTAGCATGCTAGCTAACTAAACAAATATAGTAAATTGTAGAGACATTAGCATGTGCTGAGGAACATCCTTACAGAGCTGCTAGTATGGCTACAGACTTTTCTTCACAGTTGAAACAGTGTCAAATGTAGTTTAACAATGTCACAAATATGCTAAAGTTTAAGTCTTGTGGTCTTCCACCTCGCCTGTTACAGAAGCTATTTGTTTGGAACAAAAGGGTGAAAGTAGGATTAGTCTACTGTGTCCTCATAATCTGTGATATGTGTGCTGTATTTTACTTTTGGTAATTCAATTAGTGCATCTACATGGACTTGAGTATCCCACTTATGAGTCTTATCCTGGTTTTAATCATATTTAGGCGATGGTGTTTACATGCACACAGAGAAACCTTGTTATTCACATCCCTTTGTTCATGATAAATACTAGTATCCTGGTTTCTGATTACTGCATCTTATTTGAGCAGGCGTCTGTCTGTTTTTACAAAACAAACTGCAGCAAATTTGAAAGATAAGAAAATTGAGACCGCTGTGGCTTATTGCAGGCTTAGCTGTATTAAATGCTAACATCATGCTAGCATCACGTAGCAGATATGGCGTATCCAACTCATTTTCAGCAACGGTCGCTCCAGAAATAAGACCCACTCTTTGCTGCCGCCATGTTTGATTTGCTTATAGATCACTTGGCTGAGGCTGCACCTTGGCAGGTAGTCAGAAACCAAGGTAAGGGGTATATAAGCCAAACAGGCCACAGTCTCCTTTTTTCTTTCAGAGATTAGCAGGTAGCAAAAGTTCAAGTTCACATAATCATACTCAATGACAGAAATTGTTTTCATAGTTTAAATATGTATAATTTATTTTCTTCTCAACCTCCCCTCCCCCCTCTTTCCTTTTGTTCTTCCTCAGTTAATCTTTTGCCCGTCCTTTCATACATCAAAAGATGGCCAGACGTGGCATCACGAACATTACTGTTGCTGGAAGTGCGGGCAACACCTGGATACACCGTGTCAGCACTGAGACGCCGCCTGTCAGCACTGAGACGCCGCCTGTCAGTACTGTATTAAACCCAGTTTGTTGTTCGGATTTAATAAGTTTAAGCGCTGCACAAGAGCAGAAGTACAAGATGCTAAAGAAATATTGAATCAGTACTGACATTTTTTTATTTTTTATGTGAGAGAACACAAAAGATTTTTATTACAGGAAATCTTTTTTCAGCAGTGATTGGTTGGATTCTCTTGTAATAAACTAGTGAACAAAGTGAGAGCTTAAATATTTGGTTGACATTAAGTATTCCAGATGAATCTTTATGAGTTATTATTGATGTTTAAAATGCTTAAAGTGACACTGAAGTTCTCAAATATGTGATGTCAGTTAAGTCCACAAGTGTTTGAAGTACTTCAGGATATGTTTAAATGACACAAAGTGTTTAAAGTACATCTGGACATTTTGAATTTTTAGCACTTCAATAGCTGACAGTGAAGAGAGCCAGATGTTGTGGTTTCAGTCTGCAGAGCGTTGGAAACAAACTGCGGTTTCAGAGGAGGAAACAAATGACACAAAACTGAATGGAGTAGTAAACAAGATTAAAACTGTAATGTTACTAAAAAATCAACAATAGCAAGATTTATACAACAAAAAATTACTTGTGTGCTTTTATCCAATGACTGACTGAATGGTTGATTATTTTAAATATTTAAAATGCCAACTCTCACAAACTTTATTATAAGTTTTAATCAAACAGATGATGTTCTAATTGCATTCATTACTGAGCACTTTGAGGATCGACTGCCCCCTAAAAGAAAAATGTGCAACTTTTTGATCCAGTAGATCCAGTAGATAGTTAATCCCGTCCTTGAGCACCAGCATGAAACCAAAACAAATTGCTGTTGGACCACACCTCCGCCATACTGAAGCCCCTGCTCTCCTACAGCGATACACCTCCAACCCCTCTACACTCGCATTTGAACGAAGGAGTTATCAAATTGGAACACATCATAATTAAGCACTAAGCGCAAGCGGCAGACAAAGTTGTCCTTGTCTCGAGCTGCATTGTTGTGTTAGCAGGCTAACGTTAGCGCTCTTTAGTTAGCTTGTAGCTTCACATTGCATGTACATTTACACAATGACCGTGATCTAAAAATGCTTACGTGACATCCAAATAAGCAGTGAGTATGTTCTTCTTCTTTTCACTATTCCCTCACTCAAACAGCTTTTATACACAAGGGGAGGAGCCGGCCGTCCCGTCCATGTAAACACGGCTCTGACAACAACACAGCCAGCGGGACTCGAGCTTCTCACTCATTGTAGACAGTCATGACTCAAAGAGACATTTACACAGGATATACAGGATATACAACTAAAGTAGTCGACTTTGGAAATAGACATACTGTACTATCCATTTTGTGTCCTGTAGTCTTAGCTCTCTTGTGGTCTTAAAAACAGCATACATAAAATAAATTCAAATTCACTTAAAGCTACAATATCAAAGTTTTCCACCTTAAAGTAGTACTTTCAAAGTGGAGCTAATGGTTTCATTAACTATCAACAGTGAGAATAGCAGTTATCTTATTTACATATTTACTTTAGGGGACATTCCTGATGACCCATCAGATTGGCAACTCAAAATTTCCGGCTTCCGAGATCAAATTGAACACACCATGACCTCAGAAACTGGACAGGTAGACGCTGGAATAGGCTTAAAGTTAATTAACAGAAGTTTTTATTTTTCTTTGTTCTACAGTAGAGTCATGTGTTTGATTCGTTTTCTATAGAAAGTAGGAGTTTTATTCTTATTTGTCATTTTCTTCTCCTTTAATTCTGCTCGATGCGTTATTTTATTAGAACATTTTGGAGTTATTGTTTTTGAATTTTAATTTTTTCTTGACCATGGATCATTGCTGCTGTTATATTTTTGATGAAGTTTTGTATTATAAGAAAAACTGGCAGGCGTGATATTTAAATAGCATGTCACCTGATTATAGAGCACCATGAGGTAGCTACACAATTTTCTGTTGGCAAGTTTGTAGTTTTGAAAAATGCTAAAAGCTCGAAACACAAGCTAGAATGCTTAACTTTTGTTCAAATAATTAATAAAATCTTCAGCTGTCATCATTTGTTTGTGTTTTTTCTTATTTTAATGCTGTTTGGGATGATTTCTGTTTGCAAAGCTGTGTTCGCTAACAACCAATGACAATATTTAAGCTAGCACTATTGGCTTATAGGTGCCAGTAGTCTAACGGTTAGTGCGCACACCCCATGTACGAACCAACTATGTACTATGTGCATAGTCCTCCAGGGTTCTTGTCTAACCCGTGGCTCCTTTTAGGCATGTCATTCACCACTCTCTCTCTCCCTGATTTCCAGCTGTATCCACTGTCCTGTCTCTATACTAAAGGCAATCCCAAAAATAAACATCTTTATAAAGATAAAATAATTATTTGCAGTTTTCAACCAAAGGTAATCCCATTCCTACAGTTTGTTCATATAGTCTTAATGTAAAGGTCACACATTATTCTTAAGTAATTCTCAGAGCTCCCTAAAACATGTTTGTGAAGTTTCTTGTTCTAAATCTACTCTGATCCTGTATTTGATCATGACTATAAACCCCTCTATTTCAGCCCTGCTAAGAACAGACTGTTTCTGTACCTTTAAATATGTAAATGAGCTGTGTCTGACCACGCCCCCCCTCCAGAAGGGCTTGGGTGGCTCCGGCTTTCTTGCCCCATGTCCTATTATTTATGGTGAGAAGGCAGACTCAGGCAGAACAAACACCTAGCTGTGGGAGTGTCACCCACCTGGGGGAGGGGTTACTGCCCTTTGTGATGTCATGAAGGGAAAATCTCCAAACAGCCTGTTTGAACACACATTTTCTGAAAAGTGGAGCAGGCAAAAGACAGAGAGGATGGACTTTTCTCAGCTTTGGGGGATTTGCAGACAGACTAGAGAGACACATATTAGAGTTAGAAAACATGGTGAAGTTTATTTTGATAATATGTGACCTTAAAGGATCTGAATCCAGCTGGAGAAAAAGGTTTAATAGCTTTAAAGATGAAATACTCTGATTTACGGGAAGTAGGAATTAGTTGTGCAAACAAGGTTCAAACACTTTCATTGAAGTGTGTGTGTGTGTATGTGTGTGTGTGTGTGTGTGTGTGTGTGTGTGTGTGTGTGTGTGTGTGTGTGTGTGTGTGTGTGTGTGTGTGTGTGTGTGTGTGTGTGTGTGCTGACCTACTCCCAGCAGGAATGTGAGGTATTCCTGTGGTTTGTAGACCAGCGTTCTCCTGCAGTTACATCACCTCACTGATGGTCTGACAGCCGCTTCCTGAACCATGAAAGAAAATCCAGAAAAGGATATTTTTAGTCCCAAACGGAGATAAATGTGTTTTGATTGGAGCGCTTTATTGCCTTTAAAAGCATACAGCAAGATCAGGGGGCGTTTAAGGAGGATTTGTAAGACTGAGTCATCACTTCCTTTAGCTGTGTTCATAGATGATCAACGATTAAGCCGTTTTAAAATGAATAGGTAGAGTAATCCTTCGTCAGTCCAGAGTTTAAAGTGTTTAAAATTGTACCTGATAGCTTGATTTTAAACTTCAACTTATTTTGTTCAAATAAGAAAACAAATGATGTACAGTTTGTTTTTTTAACAGAGCCCTTAAAGTCAAAGTTTTTATCTTGTGTGCACACGTTTTTATCTAACTTGATAAAAACATATTTCCCTTTTATATTAATCATGTTAATTAAGCTAAAACCTCTTTACAACTCATCAATAGATGATTGTAAATGTCATGATACAACTAAGTTTTAGGGCTGTCAAATTAAAAAAATGTAAAAGTGCAACTAATTGCTGAATTTCAATAGTTCATCTCGATTAAACTGATTTTTAAGTGCACGTTTGATATTCCTCTTTTTTCCATCTTAAAACTGTTTTTTGTTTGTTATGCTTTTATTTTGTATTGTCTTAAACTAAATGTGATGAACTTCCTGTTTAGATAAAACCTGATTTTAATTTTGGCCCTTAATTTTGGCCCTTAATCGTGACCTTATTGTGATTTAATTGTAATTTATACTACAAAACCAAAGCAAACTTCTTGTAAATGAAAACCTTCTTAGAAACAAACCTGGTGCAGATTATGATCATGATGCGCTGTGTTTACGGGGCTTTAATATCTTGGTTTTACTTATTTTTTATCCATTTCTTTTTTGATATGAACCTCTGGAGATTAAGCGATTTTGAATGAGAAGGTGGCGCCCTCGTGTGGAGGCGCTGCACAATGGTTGAACTTTGTAACACATACGACATTGTTATATGTCCGACAGTCCTTGAACGTAGCAGGGTCCTCTTTATTGTACTTTCCCTTTAAGTGAGGATGAAAGGCTGTTGTGTAATTTGGGTGAAAGAGGAGGAAGGCAGCCTTATTTGACAGATCGAAGAGGACTCGGACAGGTACGTGATCACGCTGCACAGATGATTTTAATCGTGCTGCTGTACTGAACATTAATGTTTCTCTTGAGCACCTGGCTGTGTTTACTCAGTGTAACCTTCAGTGTCCTTTGAGAGGTGATGTATTCCTCTGTACGTCAAAGGGAGTCATAACTAAAGAAACACTTGTTTGTGAGGTTTTATATGGTTATTACCTGATGTATACTCTGTACTGGTCACTCCTGTAATTAAAAGCTACAAATATTAACTTTTAAAGTGACAGGAAAAGGGAAGCTTGGTTTCCTGCACCTTTCACGCAGGTCCTACCGCCCAGCTTCTTCTGACGTCTCACTTTGAGATCCCCGGCAGCAGATTTTTATGTAACAGCCACAACCCAACTTTAAGTCTATTTACTTGCCAGTTCAGTTTCCAGTCGTGCTGATTTTGTCTGCACGATATACCGTAGTCATGTTTAATCGTTCATGACTTATACGTTAATGTTATCTGCTCATTTGTACTTTGCAATATGTGTCTGATATCTTTACGTATTGATTACCTGCAGATAGAGATTGAAAATATATTAATCAATCAATAAATAATGGAATTGTTTTATGTACAAGTCTATATTGTTCTCCAGGGAGGATTTCTTAAGCTGCAGCACTGCAGGGTGTAAAGTGATATTTAGATGCATAAATAAATTAAAACTTGAGCTATATGTACCTGCTGCTACATTCAAATATTAAAGCACATTGTTGCATCAATCATAAGCCTATAGACCAATAATAAAGGTTATTATTCTGAAAATGACCATTGTGCATTAAGAGTTAATTTGGTTTTAGTACTTTGAAGTAGATCTTAATCCTGTAACTCTTGTACTTTAACTCGAGCAAGGTTTTTTTGAATGCAGGAATTTGAGTATTTCTAAATCATATTTAAGCACTTTCACTTTCACACGTCAAAGATTTGAGAACTTTTTCAGCCACTTTGTCATCAAGGTTTATATATATGTCTGAAAGTCTGGACGTAGTCAAACTCATTCATAACTCATGATCCTCTTTTTCACAGTTATTATTATTTTGTTTAATTGTGCAGCTATTATTAACACACATAAAGTGACAGGTATTACATTTATTTAGAGGAAGAAATAATTTAAACGACAAAAGTTCTAAAAAAAAATTTAAAGGATAATCAAAGAAATAGTGGGTGTAATATATGTAAAAAGAAAACCTCTATGTTATAAAATCTCTGTCTGAAAAAACTTATAAGACTTCAATAAACAGATCATCATACTGTTTTAAATGTACCATAAATATCAATAATGTTGGACTGTTGGTGTCCTGTGATTAGGTGACACATCATGTTTGAAGGGTCATAAAGCAGCAAAAGGAGATAAAACTTCAACTTTCCTCCAAAAAAATGAACATCTTCAGTGCTATATTTAGAGTTGAGCAAGCTCTCTGTGTTGACTAGCCATGACCATGTCCATGTCTAAACTTTAACAAATTGACCTTTTATAAGAGTGACAGTGAGTTATAAATGCCTTTTGTTAGACAAAATTATCCAAAGGAATCAATTACTGGTGTTTTATAAATATACACTGAGGCTCTAAACACAGTATGATATTTAAATTACTGTATTATTATTGTAACTAAGCTGGTAGATTAACTGAGCATAAGCTAGTCTGCAAACTAACGTAACGTAATGTAACAGATAGTATTGTATCTTATCAAACATATCGTACAGTATCGTATTGTAACGTAAACAAACATAATGTGACCATAAAGCTTTGTAACGTAAAGCAATGTAATGTAACATAGCGTAACGTAACATAGTGTAACGTAGCGTAACACAACGTAACACTAACGTAACACTAACGTAAGACAAACGTAACATAACACAAACGTTGCGTCATGTAACGTAGCGAAACGTAATGTAACACTAACGTAACGTAACATAACGTTATGTAACGTAACACGACGTGACGTAACGTTATGTGACGTAACACAACGTGACATAACACAACGTGATGTTACATAACACAAACATAACATAACACAAACGCAACATAACACAAACGTAACATAGCGTAACACTAATTTAACGTAACAAAAATGTTACGTACAAAATGTAACGTACAAAATGTAACGTACAGAATGTAACGTAACACAATGCAACGTAGCGTAACGTATCCTGTCCTATTCGAATGTAACAAGACCTACCGTATCGTATCATTTCATCCTGTGTCGGATCATTCCGCATCGTATACTTTAGTAAATGTTGTAATGTTCTTCTAAGGTTGTTAAGTTGTAAACGTCATGTTATCCAATAACTTTTATTGGGTTCTTAGCTCTTCCCTGATCTGATGTAATCAGCAGCAGTCACAGTTTAGACATGAAGCAGAGAGATGAAGTGAGTGTCTGTTTTGTGTGTTTTATCTTTAAAAGGTGCAGCCATGGAGTTGGTAATGCTATCAGGGGGTGTTCTGGTTGTCCCTGTCCTCGCCTTCATCACCTCCTTCCTGTTCTGGCCAGGAGCACTTTTAAAGGTCTACAACTGGTAATAAAAAAATGCATCCACACGGCACACTCACACTCAAACAACAAGTTTGGCGAGTTTGGCCGACATCAACTTTCTCAAAGCTGGACATGACTATCTGGACAGGAGGGAGGATAAATATTGATATCTCTGTCCTCCTTGGGTTATAATTTAACAATCCCAGGTAGACACAAAAAGTAGACGGCTGATTAATCAGACTGTAATTAATGCTGGTGTGTCTATATGACAAACAAAAGCATACTAGACCATCAGAAACAAAACTTATTATTTTCATATTGTTAATATTATTTTGTTGCTTACTGGTTTGTTTCCAGCTTTTTTCATTCAGAAATAAGGAAAAGCACAAAAAGTGTTCCTCACTTTTTAATGTATTTGTCTTAAAGTCCAGAGATAAAACATCTTAAATGATAGAAAAATACCCCCCATAAAACATTTCATTTATTTCAAGATATGGTCTAACTCTCTGGTTTGAAGCAAATTAAACGTTATAAGTACTGACCAGATTTAATGATGTTAATGAGCCCATTTATTACCTCCTGAAAGAAACCCTTTATCCACACTCTAACGAGCCCTCCAGTCAAAACTAAATACAAAACACCAACCCTGCAGACAGCAGAATGACACATATTTGATTTGACTTCAAGTTTTTAACTTTTGAATCAAGTATCTTATCTTCATTATGTTTAAATGGAACATTTTGAATTATATAAATAATAACTGTTTTGAAACATCATTTCTAAACACTTGTTGGCGTGACCTTGACTGCTGGACTTTGTTTAAGCTGTAAAAGAAAAAGTGCATGTTGGCCACCCTGCAGATTATGAACGCTGTTTTACATGCACAAACCTCCCATTCCTGCTGGGACTAGGTCGGCACACACACACACACACACACACACACACACACACACACACACATAATGCTGAGTCAGAGTCATATAACAGCGTATTTATCCGCGGCTTTGTGCATGAAACAAAATCAAATTGTAAATGTTAAACTGTAGAAGTATAAAGGAGGTGCATTGTCTTCATGAACGGACGCTCATTAGCTTTGTATGGGGGGGTACAACTGGAACTCTGTGAGTTCGAGCAGCCTGTCTGACACGGGTATAAAAACATATAAAAAGATAACTTCTGTAGGAATATTGTTGAGCAATATCTGCTCGCAGGAAAGCAAAATATCATTTCTCTCCCATGTTCTGTGGAGGGTTATGTGAGCGTGTGTCTCTATCGCTTTGTTCCAGACTGAAACATGTCAACAACTTTTAGATGAACTTTGTTTTGATCGTGTGCAGATGATGAACCCTTTTTGGTTTGGTGATCCTGATCTGACCTCAAGCCCCACAGTGAGCTTTAAAGGCAATATCTCAAATACATTTTGGATTGATCGCCATGGGTACAGGCTTTTGTTTTCCCCCTCATGATAAACTATGACAGCTTTGTGATCCACTTCCTGTCTGTCCTGTGCTGAGATTGGATCAAACGTTTGATTTGACCAATACTTTCTTCTTTGTAAAAAAACAACCTCATCTACAATAACCATCAGTCCAAGCTGTACTCGAGCTGCAAATTGGGAAGTTTTTACAGGCCAACATTCAAGTGTAAGACAGTAACCTTGGTGGCATGTCAAAGGGATAAAATTATCAAAAAAAAAGGCCCAACTTTTTCTACCAGGGCTAAAAAAGTGAGAGTTCCTCACAAGAGCTTTAAAACCAACGTGTTACATCACAGAAATCCCAAACAATAAACTACATATAAGACCTAATGTTGAAGTCACACATCATTATTCAGCTGAACTCACTAAAGTCGGACACTAACTGGTAGGATTTTATGCTAGCTGAACTTTTCTTTGCGTTGTAATTCATGAAAACGTTTTTTGCGATGACAGACGACTTCAGACGATAACTTGTAGTGATCCTGCTGCAATCCTCTGCAGGTACTGGCGTCAGAGGCTCGGGCTGGTGGTCCGATACTCTCACAGCGGAAGTTATCGCTTCTGTTATTCCAGCAGAGGGAAGCCAGGGGGCGCCACGCCATCTCTGCTGCTGCTGCATGGCTTCTCCGCCACCAAGGACATGTGGCTGCCTGTCGTCAAGGTAACAGTCTTACATCGAACAGACATTAGTTTTTTTTATTGCTGTCTGCACAACTTGGGGCAAAATAACTACTACAACTATAAATATTTTTAATTGTTAGCGCACAGACATTTCAATGCTTAAAGGAGCGGTATGTAACTCTGACACCTAGTGTTTAAAATGGGTACTGCAGTCCAAATTCAATACATCAGAGAGAGAGAGCGAGAGAGCTGTGAGAGAATAGTGCACATCAACTCCACACTCAAAAACAGCGTTGCATTTTAGATGGTTTGTTTGTTTTTCTCTCCAGTATTTCCCCAAAAACCAGCATGTGGTGTGTGTGGACATGCCGGGTCATGAGGGGACGAGTCGGACTGGCTTGGAGGACTACAGCATCCAGGGCCAGGTCGGCAGAATACACCAGGTCAGTCAGTGAGAGAGAGAGAGAGAGAGAGAGAGAATGTGTGTGTGTGTGTGACTGAGACACACTCAGCTTTTTCATGTTTCGCACAACATTTATATTTGTCGACCGATCATTCTGTTTGACACGACAAACCAAAACATCTCAAAGCACTGAGACGTCTTTTGTTGTGTCTCCCTTTGAGCAGTTTGTGCAGAGTATCGGTCTGGATAAAAGACCTTTCCACCTGATCGGGACGTCGATGGGAGGTAACGTCGCCGGGGTCTACGCTGCTCATCACCCCGCTGACCTGTGCAGTGTCACCTTGATCTGCCCGGCAGGTAAACTCAGTCGACATCTGATCTCCGTGATGTTTGAAACCTGAAGCAGAGTAACAGATCCCCCCCCCCTCCCGTGTGCTGCAGGTTTGGTTTATCCCACAGAGACTGAGTTCATCAGCCGCCTGAGAGAGCTGGAGAAGAGTGAGCAGGAGGAGTCGATCCCTCTGATCCCTTCGACTCCTCAGGAGCTCGACGACATGCTGAGACTCTGCTGCTACACCCCCATCAACCTCCCCCGACAGGTAAACCCAACAAAAAGAAACACAGCTATGTTCCTTTTATCTTATTTTATTTATATCGGCACTTCTATTTCCTTACTTTTCAATGGATTTCTTATTTTGTACGGTTCACCTTTTACTCCATCTGTAGTAAGGCCTCGGCTACCTGGCCAGCTTTACACAACTGAACTCTCTGTGTGTGTGTGTGTGTGTGTGTGTGTGTGTGTGTGTGTGTGTGTGTGTGTGTGTGTGTGTGTGTGTGTGTGTGTGTGTGTGTGTGTGTGTGTGTGTGTGTGTGTGTGTGTGTGTGTGTGTGTGTGTGTGTGTGTGTTGCCAGGTCCTGCGGGGTCTTCTTCAAAACAGGATCCCAAACAACGGTTTCTATAAAGAAGGTCAGTATGACCGTACATATCCTACCTGTTTTATAAACTGCACTGCAAAAGTCCATTTGTCTAACATCCCGTCATAAATATCTCATGTACAGAGGCTATAGTCTTCCAAGCTGGCGGCACGGGTTCGAATCCGATCTGTGAGCTAAAAAAAAAAGACCTGAGTTTCTTTATGTGATTTTAAAATATCTGCCAAGGTGTCTTGAAATCAGATGTTTTAATGATTATTCAGAAAGGACTTCTCATTTGAAGACACTTCAGTTTATTTATTTGACTCATTACAAACAGTCCAGGCTTCATTTTGTGCTTTTTATATCTTGAATTAAGATGTTAATCAGGACTGATAGTCGGGTGAAAGCGACTCATAAAAAGGATAATAAGATTTATAACTGACTAGATTTGAGCTTTTGCAGTGTCCTCCTGTTTTAATTAGCCGACCACTCTGTTACCAGCGTTGAGTTCTTACAGCACGAGTGTGTTTGTTTGTTTTTTTTGTTCAGTGTTCATGGAGATCGTTGGGGAGAAGTCTCGTCACTCACTGCAGGAAAACTTGCATCTCATCAAAACGCCGATGCAGGTCATCTGGGGGAAAGAGGACCAGGTAGAAATGAGTTACTTAGCGAGCTTTAAAACATGAGGTAGCTTTAAAGAATGTAGGTTCAAGAACTAAACACAGAATTAAAGCAAAGTTTCAGGACTTTTTCAGGGCTATGAATGAACTGAGTTGTTATTTAATGAAGTGATTCTTCGTTAAATAGATTTACAGAAACAATACAGCCAATTTGATCTTCTTATTTCTTCCCAAAAATATTCCAGTATTGAAGTAATATTTCTGTTTTTCATGTTCATGCATTTGGTATCTGTGCATGGAGTCGTATTTGTCATGTTTATTGATATTAGAAGTGTGGCAGGCCACTTTGGGTGAGGAGCCACCAGTTGCCCACCCCTGCACTAGGCTCTGTAATGTGGTTTGATAATTAGATTATTTTAATTGACAAGCAGCATTAACATTGTATTTAGTAACAAAGTGGAGATTTAACTGTTATCTCTAAAATCCAGAAGCTTTACGAGCTGCTGATGGGTCTGTCTCTCCTCCTTCAGGTGGTGGACGTGTCAGGGGCGTCGGTGCTGCAGGAAGCGCTGCCTCACTGTCAGGTGGAGCTGTTAGAAAGCTGTGGTCACTCTGTGGCATTGGAGCGACCCAGGAAGGCCGCCAATCTCATCATGAACTTCCTGTCTGCACAGGACGTCGACAATGAAAACACAAAGAAAGTCTCTTGAAGTAAAACTTTGAACTTTAATGTCGATGACTGACCTCAAGAAGGACAAGGCGGCGATGATGAAGGTTGTGATGAAGATGAAGATGATGAGGAGAATGAAGTTGATTGTGAATCGTTCTATTTTCTAGTTTGATATGAGAGTTTTTTACGCCTGCAAGACATTCTGTGAAAACTGAAAACTGAAATGAAGGCACAGTGTGGAGCCGACTGTCAAATATTCCTGCATTTTTTTCCACTCAGTAAAACACACATACACACACACACACACACACACACACACACACACACACACACACACACACACACACATACACAGCCCTACACAGAAGGCTGTAGCCTCATTTTTTAGATGCTAATGTTTTATAAAAACATTCCAACTTTTTTTTCAGAACATGACTTTGATCTTACATTTCATTTATTTCATATTAATTTGGTGTTTGTTTGTGAGTCACATGTTGTGCTGCTGTGTACTGGTTATATATTTAACTTTAGGAAATTACATTCTGATTTATTTAAAATGTATAGGGTTTTCCATGATTCCAGCACCAGGACACAGAAATAAATATTTCCAATTTGCTCAAATGATTGATTGAAACATTCGGCTCTGATTTGTGTTTACACTTTTTTCGAGGTAGTTCGTACCCAGACCGCTAGGGGGCGACAAAACACAAGCTCTTCCTGTTTGAAATGATAGATCATTTATTCAAGATGTACCACTCCTCAGTCAAAATAGTTTTACTTTTGTGCTGTGTGGTACCATAGACTGTAAATATGGTGTGGTACCTACCCACATAGACTGTAATTCATATAGTCTATGGGTACCCAAGGTGGAACCATACAAAATACTACATCACTGCGTCATTTAACACAAAGTGTAAAAAATATATATGTCAGCTTGTAAAAAGACTTTAGTGTAAAAACGTATCTTATGTCTTGTTTAATTTCGACTTTAAATTTTATTCTCAACATTTTCGACTTTATTCTTGACATTTCAGCTTTCTTCTTGAAGTGCACAATGAAAACAACCTTCTTTCTCTCATTATATATTTCTCATGTCTGGCCCTGATCCGCCTCTGTATTTTCATACCTATTTGGTGAACCTCCGTCTTTGGGACTTGTTTTTTCGATGTCAAGACGGAGTGATACATTTTAGCAATTTACACATCTTTGTACTACACAGCACGACAGCGCATGCGCACACTGGTTCAAAGTTTGCATGGACGCTCAGATGTCCCAAACACGCTGACAATTCTCCAGCTTAATGTGGCGACGTGAGTCAAACAAAGCATTTCTCTCCTTTAACACTACTTTAACAAAACCGAACGGAAGTATATCGACTCTTTTTAGCTGCCAGAGTTTTAGTGAAGAGTTATCGTAGACTGTATAAACCTGATTTAGCTCAGGTTGACCTCCTGTTAGCTTGTTTAGCTTCAGGTTGAGCAGACATGTTTATGTTTGACATTTACATGAGATAAGGTGTCGAGCCTGTTAACGTAATGTGTAATAAGTTACTATATCTGCAAATTATCAGCTTTATAATAGTGGTTAGCTGGACGTCCTTTTAACTGTTTTTATAAATTATTAGTGTAAATATTGAATTTCTGGCTGTGGTATATGCTAATATAAATGTAATGTCATAATGGGAAATTAAATTACAGATGACAATTTACAAAAAGCTAAACGTCCATATGTATTTATTATTTCCTAATACATAAATATTGACAGCCTTCTTAATAATTTACCTGCATTGAGCTTGGGAATGGTGCTTGTTGTCCACCTTATTTCACATCCAAAATGATTCAAACCTGCACAGGTAATGATTCAAGATTTCAGAGATTTGATTCGTCACGTGCTCTACAGGTGGCCAGTGAAATGCAATGACTGTTCCGCAAGGTCATGCTATAAATAAACAGTCAGGAAACAGGAGGATTTTCTGGCTAAACTTCACCAAATAACAAGGTGCATGATGAGTGAAAGGCTTAGAAGAGGTCAAAATGTTGCTGGAGCATTTTGACCTCCAGTAAAAAAAAAAAAACACTCACACATGATTACTCCCATGATGATACATACAGTAAATGTACAGTACAATTAGAAGATTCACAGATTTGAAATAGGGCTATATATAAATATATACATTTTTAAATGGAGTGTTTGTGTTGTATATTTTTAGTGTGAAGTCATTTAATCATCCTGCTGCGTTCCACGTGTTGGAGTCTGAGTCACTGACGCTTTAAAAGAATGCAACGTGAAGACGAGAAGGACCACAGTTCAGTTTTCCGACGGGACGTGTTGAAGAACGCCGCGCCGTACCACTACCTGAAAGTCTGCCTGTAAGTCACAGTGACATGCTTATTTAACATACTGTTCGTTTTGATCTTTAGCTTTTACGCCTGAGAAATATGTTTTATACACGTGTATTTATCTAAGGCGTGTGTCGGTTCCATTGCTGAAAACCTGCACGCTCATCAGACATGTTGTTTCTGTGTGTTCAGCGTTCTGGAGGATGAATCCACTAAACTGAGCGCAGTTGACCTGAAGCAGTTCATCATCACAGGTCTGAAGAGTCTCCATGGAGAGGTGAGATCAATGACCTTCTTAAACTGAGAAAATGAGAACAAACTGGACAAGGTTGTTAAACTAGGCAGCAGGATAACTGGGAAGCAAATGTGCAGCATTTCTTAGCTGACAGACCCTGAATTTAAAGTCAACAGCAGACCCTCTGCACCCCCTTTGGTCTGAGTATGAACCCTTCACTACAGGGTGCAGGAACAGAATATCCAGGATGAAGACCTATTAAGTTATTTTTTGTCATTTTGTTTCAATATTCAGGTGGGAGCAGCATTGACATTTGACTTGCTGAAGTACGATGAGGAGACCCTCACTGCTTTTCTTCGTGTTACCAGCAAGTAAGAACATCAGCAACAGAATATATATAGTCCCAATATTTAATCCTCCAACACTATCACAGTCATTTTAATGTGTGTGTGTGTGTTTTTATCTTTCAGGGGTTTGGTGAAGCTGTGGAGCTCCCTGACTCTGCTGGGCTTCTATCAGAACCAGGCCTGTGCCTTCAGAGTCCTGCAGGTTCGCAAACTTTACTCAAACGTTAAAAGCGCTGGTAGACTAGTGGTTAGGGCGCATGGCACGCCCCATGTACGGGGGCCATACACTTCCAGGCGGGCAGCCCGCATTTGAATCTGACCTGTGGCTTCTTTCCCCTCTCTCTCTGATTTCTGACTGTCCTATCTCTAAAATAAAGGGGAAAAAAAAACAAAAAAATAAATCTTTAAAAAAAAGCATCTGCCAAAAAAACTTGTCACTAATTCTAGTAGTTGCTCTTCCAGTTTATTTTTTATTTTCAATGGTTTCTCTGACTTATTTTACTCTTAACTCACACACTACTACTACAATCTGCTCGGTCTGCTTCCCTTAGGTTGTCAAAGTGTACAATCCTTTGATACTTTTTGACAACCTAAAGGAAGCAGGCCGAGCACTCTGTTATTGCACACATATATTGCCAATGTATTTGTGCATTGCAGACAGTGTGCAGGAGTTTCCCTCCAATTTTTGTTGATTGCAAAACACCTAGAAACTTAGCCAACACTCGGTGCCTCAGACTCTCTTTTTTGGTGCCTTGGTATCAAAACTGAAATCAGCAATTGTTTGATTTTTAGTGAAATATTGAAGTGTGAAATCCTGGTATTGTGACAGCTGTATTTCACAAAGCTGCCTGCTTCCACTCTCTGTTTCTCTCTGCACTGTTGACTCTCTTTATCAGAAGCATGTTTGATAAAATTACCCAAAAAACAGATCTTGAACTCCAATTCAACCACAGCAGCTGAGCCGTGTGTGGAAAAGGTTTTGCTGATGACATGACGCATTGTGACGATGAAACCAACATGGCAGTTCCTGAGGAGTAATTCTAGGTTCATGGAAACCAAGTCCATCTTTACTCTCTCTTGTCTTTTCTCCAGGTGTCTCCGTACCTGCTCTCACTGTCAGGAAACAGCCGAGAGCTGCAGCTGGACTGACGGAGGAGGAGGAGCTTCATTTTCTCCAGGATGAGTTTCAGGTGGAGCAGCATTTTGAACAAACCTCGGCTCTGCCTCTCCTCCATCACGGCAGCTGCTCCCTCCTGCAGGCTGCTTCATGTCGGCCAGCGAGCCTCCCTCACCAAAGCCTTCTCCTCCCGAGACGTGGAGCTGTTCGCCGAGCTGACGGGTGACACAAACCCGCTCCATCTGGACCCCACCTACGCCCGCACCACCTCCTTTGAGACGCCCATTGTCCACGGCGTGCTCATCAACGGGCTCATCTCGGCCGTGCTCGGCACCAGGATGCCAGGCCGCGGCTGCGTCTTCCTCTACCAGGAGATCCGTTTCCCTGCACCGCTCTACATCGGAGAGGAGGTGCTGGCCGAGGCCGAAGTCCGCAAGATCAAGATGTCGTTTGCTTTCATCGCCGTGACATGCTCCGTCAAGGACAAGGTGGTGATGGAGGGGGAGGTGATGGTGATGATGCCCGAGGATCAGCAGCAGAAGGGGTGAGAGGAGGAGGAGGAGGAGGAGGAGGAGGAGGAGGAGGAGGAGGAGGAGGAGGAGGAGGAGGAGGAGGAGGAGCACCCTTACAGTTAAACCCAAGTGACTCACAAGATCTTCTGGATGCAAAAGTTTTCTGTGCACAACAGAATTTGCTGCATGGTGCTGTTTATTTTGTTTATTGATCGAGTGTGGAGAACAGTGTCTGGACAGTTTGATAACCATGGAGACGTGTCATTTCATGTTTTATTGTTTTTCTAGTTAAAGACATGATCTGTACTTTCTTTGATGTTGTGCGTGGAATATAAAAGCTGTGGAAAAAACCCCACTATTGTTAAATCATTGAAGTCCAGAGGGGTGGCATAGGCTCCCCTTGAAATCTTGTTGGCACAGCCAAAATCCTTTGGCTTGAAATTATTTTTTTTTTGATTGGCTATTTGCCTTGCCTGAGGTTTAAAGCCGCTATGCAGGCTGTGTTCAGCTTTAAATAATAAATAACTTTTAAAATATTTCTGATCAGTCTAAAATTAAAGGTAGCAACTACAATGGCGATGGAAATGGTAAAGACTAATAATGGTTATTAAAGCAGTTGAAATCGAGCAGCTCTTTGATTCACATCGCCAATGAAGATATGGAGACCCCAGCAAGAGTAGCGACTGGAAATCTTAAGTAACCACCAAACAAACAGCAGCAGGTCGGCGAGTCCACTCCAACGATCCAGAGGAACCTACGAGACCAAAGAGCTCAGGAACTCCCAGACAGATATGTGGTCGGTAACCTCAGTGGTGCATGAAGATGGTACTCTGCTCTGACTGATGAGATGAGATTCAACTTTATTGTCATTACACATATACAAGTATAGAGCAATGAAATGAGGTTTGGCATCTTACCAGAAGTGCAGATGTACAGATGTAGACTAAAAAAAGAGTGAATTATTGGGTATATATGGCTGGATTAATGGGATGCTATGAATATAAATAAATGCTATAAATACAAGTATATTCTTCAGATTATAATATACATAATATAATGGCGTTCATAAATAATAATATTTATAAATCATATCTAAAATGTACCATTTATTTTAATATTGCGCTCCATACACAGCCTCCGTAATTTACTATCAGTAAATATCAGAATATTTACAGAGCACCTCTACAGGTGAATTTAAAAATGCGGTTCCTCCTTCTGACCACTAGGTGGAAGTGACAGCACCCCCTCCCCCCCTCCCCCAAATTACGTGAACGACGCAGCCTGTTGATGACGTCAGATCGACGCAGCGCTTCCTGGTTACGGCAGAGCTAACGCTAGCAGTTACTTCGCTCCTCTCGGCTTGTTGTTGTCGTCGCTCCTCCGCTGGTTCCCCCCTCCCGCCCACCCACCCACCCCCGGTGTTTCAGCGAGTGACAGACGGACCTTCTAAGCAGACATTCACCGGTAACCCTCCGGGATGTCGTTCCTGGAGAAGCCGTCCCCCGGCAGGCAGCTGCTGGACGACACCGTCCCCCTGACGGCGGTGATCGAAACCAGCCAGAACCTGCAGTCCCACACGGTGAGTTCAAACCAGGATTTAACCCCTCACCTGGGAGTCAACAACCTACACATGTACCTGTGTTATCTTCGTGTATCTTTTACTTAAAGGCTTGTGGATGTGTCGCTGCTGATTCCTTTTGAATAAGTGTTTTAAAAGGGGGCGTCTGTGCGCCAAGTTCCATTATCGGACAGACATTTCGTCTTCTTTCCTGAAACATTGAATTATCCGCAAACCTTTTATTACTGCTGGATGTAGAAAACAACTATCCTCACGGTTTACCTGTTGACTATAAAAAGCGATGGCAGCAGCTGACTGGCTGTGAATCGATGGCACTGATTGAGCAATTTCCTCTGAGCTCGTCTGCATTCAGAAAAAAAAAAAAAAAAAAAAAAACCTGCTGATATAAAAGGATTTGCTTTGAGCATTTGACAGTCGACTGTGCAAAGGCCTTCGAGCAAAAACACTACACCTATAAATAACACGTTTACCTGTGATAATCACCTGGAACCGTCCATTATCTACATTCAGCAACTCCCACAGTAGAGAATGGCCTTTAAAAGTGTTGCGTTTTATAGACTCCCTTTGGTTACTGCTCATGTTTGAGTGTCTAAAATAAAGAAAAAGTGAGCTCTTTTTTCATTTTTAATGACCTGCTGAATCATTCGGCGTGTATTGCCTTTACAAACACCTGTATACATTTAGTCTGTCTCAATTATTTTCCCCAGACGACAGCTTTTTGCGTTCATTGATTTGAGACCATGACTTGGGTATTTACAGATTGTATTGCAACTAGTGATGTCCTCTCTGCCGAATAGATCTGTGTCTATATTGTTTATTAAAAACTTGTTGTGAATAATGCTTATTCGAAACAATAATCAATCTGGTTTTTTTTTACCGAGTTTTGCAACATAAGCACAAACTGTGTTTTGGCAAGTTTATACTGAGCATAACTTTGACTAAATCTAAACTTTAAACTAATTTGTTAATAACAGTAAGAACGGATTCTTTAAAAAAAAAAAAAAAAAGACCAGGTCATGTTAGAGGGAAAGTGCCTTCCTTTGTCCGATAATGGGCTCATGTGTGAGGGGTTTGTTGTTGACAGTCCGGCTGGGATCAGCTGAGATAGCCAGTTAGCTTAGCGCGCTGATGTCAGGCATTATTTGTGTTGTGGTGATTGTAACGCAGAACAAAGTGCACAATAACCTGACAGGGCACACAGATAAGGATGTCATGATTATATTGATGTGTGTGTCTGTGTTTGTAAAGATAGCATTTCTTTATACTGGTGGTGTTGGTACTGACCCATACCGTTTTCTTAAGTAGTCCACTTTGGAAATAAAACCCAAACAGCTGCCATGTTTTACTCTTCAAATGAAATCATTTCTGATTTATGTGATGGAAAAATTGGGTCAGATGACGGCAGAGTATGTCAACATGTAAGCAGCTCCGAACCTGTTGCAATACAGTGGGAAACAGGCCTCCCCCCCTACTAAAACACTGTGCACATTATAGCAGGACAAAGTCGGTCTTTTCCTGTCAGTCACCAGTTCAAATCAGTCATTGACCAGAGGAGATGACAGTCTAAAGGGGGGTGTCTTCTCTCCACGTATTTCTCCCACATTTATACATTCACAGTGCTTTGTTTTTATCGCCATAAAGCAGTTTTGGATTGTTTTGTGTATGGATGGTGCTCTATAAATAAACTTTTCTTTCCTAGAAAGCTAGTCCACGTTTCAAGAACAAATAATGAACAAATAAACACAAGCACACTTCTTTTCTTTAACACACATTTTCTAAAATAAGAAGCCGAACCCACCAAGTATCCAGTGACAGTGCTGATCGAACTTTGAAACTTTATAGCTCACAGTGTGGATCTTATTGGATTATTATGTTAAATCACACGAGCACAAAGATGACTGAGGCTCTATGACGGCAGACTGCTGTTTCTGAAACACTGAATATTAAGACTTGACAAAGAAAACTGGACTGGTCTATTATCTAATAAGGTCAGTACCAGCAGGAACTCTGATCCAGCGTATTGTTGCGCCACTATTGTTAAATATTTCTATTTTTAACTGTGTCCACATGCTGTGGCCGATGTCATAAGGTTGTCAAACCCAATTTGAGCGGATTGAAATAAAACGAACAAAAGGGAACGCAACCTTGTTTTTAAAGTCAGCTCTAACTTCTTAAAATCAGTGCATGAATGAACAGGATGCCAATGCAGGGATCCCAGGATTGAAGTTATTTGATAATGTTCTCTTGAGTCTAGCAGTACCATTTCAAGCCAAATGCAGGTGGTAAAGAGAAGTTTGAATAATATCAGTACAGAGGGCATTGCGTTTGTCTAAACGGGACAAAAGAAATGCACGCAAGACCTTGTGCAAATCTTGAAAGATACAAAAAAAAAATAATAATAATTCTCTTTGGAAACGTTCCTGATTCTGCAGCATTCTTAATCTGTACATGGAAACAAAGACCAGAAATAAACACACAAAAAACAGTTTTTGTTTTATTCAGAATTCAGAGTGTGTAGGAGAGCAATGTGTCCATGACAGACTGAAAGGTGAACTGGCACACTGTCTGATTTGCACACAAACGTTTATTGGCAATGTTTTGGTGCTTTACTTCCATCAGTCAAACAGTGTAATCATTGTTTGGACAGACGGATATAAGAAAGCCTTCATACGGGATCTTTCTCAGTTACAGCAGCTGGATAGCAATAGACATCAGGACTGGAGCTGTTTACATCCAGAGTTTGTGAAACTGCTGAGAACACATGAATGAATGAATGAATGAATGAATGAATGCAGCAGATTAGAGCAGGAACCCGAGTCCGTCTGCAGGATTAAGACTGTGAGAGGATTAGATTTGGAAAGTTCAGTGTTTACATCGGGGGTTGTTGTTTTCTTATTTTTGTCTGTTTGACTCTTGGGTCTTCATCATCACAGAGACACAGTGTTAAACATGAAACACTTATTAGAAAATGAAACTGAAACTTAAAAACAACAGAAATGTGAACCCTTTTGATTTGATTGGACGTGGCTTGTTCTGCGGCACCTCCCTCAGAACAATACTTTTTTATATTGTGTAATTGTAAAGATTTAAACTGGAAATATTGTCCATTTTTATTAGGGATGCAACATCTGTATCGGCCGATATCAGCCCTGTTGACAGACATTGGCAAATAATGTGGCATGAACCGGTGTATCTGTTGTGCCAAATCAATTCACTGCTGGCATAGTTCACCTAACTACTGATTCAGAGAACTGTTTTTTTTTTTTTATCGGACAGGTGAAGTCACCTGTTGAACAAACTCCGACTTATTTTCATGTGAAACATGAGAGAAAATTGTTGGCATTGTGGGAGTCTGACATCAACAGAAGTCATGATGCATAACGTCTACAAAAACACCTTTTTCTGATGGTCCGTTAATCCATGACCTTTAGTGACTCTAAATTGTCCGTAGGTGTGAATGTGTGGCTGGTTGTCTGTCTATCTATGTCAGCCCTGTGATTGACTGGAGAACGGTCCAGAGTGTAACCCCGCCTCTCGGCCAATCACAGCTGGGATCAGCTCCAGCCCCCGAGACCCTGAGCGGGGAAAGCTCTATAGATAATGGATGGATGTTTTTGATTTGTCTCAGAAAACTGCAAATTAAATGATTTTTTTTTTCCCCTCCTCTGGTAGGAGTACATCATCAAAGTCCAGAGGGGCGTGTCTTCAGAGAACAGTTGGCAGGTAAACACACCAATCACAGCCTCAGATGTCATGTTAACGCTCGTCTGGTACGAAACATGAACACTTTAAAAGGCTTATTAATCAGTTTGTTTGTAGAAGTATTGAACACTCACAAATCCCCTGACTGTTAGACCAATGAGGACGTGTTAGTCACAGCCGTCTGTGTGTGTTTTGTGTTGCAGGTGATCCGACGTTACAGCGACTTCGATGTTCTCAACAGCAGCCTGATGGTGAGTTTCACCTCATGAACACATCACAGTGATTTAAAACATGCAGAAGGACAGCAAAGGAGTTTACAAAGGTCCTGCAGACATTTTTGGCATCTATGGGCTTCAGTTATCGCCAACATTTTCTGACATGCACACGGTCTACGTTTACTGACCATGTAAAAAAAAAACAGTTGGCTATTTCTCTTTTTGTTCTCTACAAACTTTACTTGTCGTGTTATCATGGTTTTTATTTGCTTGTCATCCTGATTGTAGTTTTCCTGATCGTTTATGAGCGTTTTCCTTCTTTTTACAACAGTTGAACGCCATAAAAATACCTCTGAGCATGAAATGGATTTAATGAGACGCTCGGCTCTAATTAAAGTCCGGTCCATTCAGGCTTCAAGGACAGGGCAGTGATAGTCTCAGTCTCAGTTTGTTCATTTAAACAGCAGCTTGATTATCTGTTCCTCGTTATCCAAGTACATCCAGACATCACTTTTTCTGCTCACTGCCGACATGGAGCATGTAACTCTGACAGAGCGGAACTATTTTAACCTACAACATCGCGACCACAGGTGCGATTAGTAAAATTAGTGAATGAAGTCAGTTACGAGTACTCGAGTAATCGTACCTGTCCCTTCTCAGAACATGGTTTTTACAACATAAGCTGAATGTGTTTACAACATGATGAATGGAGGCTATAACTGCCATGATGACACACTCATTTAGTGCCACACACACCAGCTCGTCTTGGCCAATCAACTTCCTGTTTGAGTCATTTATGTGGCAGTTTCACATGTCCCAGCACTGATTCTTAACGGTCCCCATCAGCCTCCTCAAATGTGCTTCCGTTTGTGTGCAAACTAAGAAGTGAGCGTAGTAAACATTGTGCCTGTTACCATCAGCATGTTCGCTCGGTCACTGTGAGCACGTTAACATGCTGACATTTATACATTTAGGTCAAATGTCTCATTTGTCTCAGTGCTGCCTCACACAGCTGCCTGTGTGGTTGTAGATTCTCAGTCGTGTTTAGCTCTACAATGTGAAATACTGCAGCATGGTATATAGTAACAACCACGACCAGCTGAGGGGGAAAACTTAACTATGGACATGTTCCAGGAAGTACCCAAAAAATGGAGCAATATATCGTCATGTGCTCCTTGCAAACACATGTTTCAATGCAGATGTGACAGAATCGATGCATCGCTGTAAAGACAGTTTTAAAAGACAATTGACCTATGGTGCAGCTCATAATAACACCTTAGCCATAACTCTGGGATTAAATAATTTGATGTATTTGTAGGATCTCTGAGGACCTGAATAGAAGAAGAAGAATAGAACTTTATTTGTCCACAAAGTGGAAAATTGTCTTCGGCTTCACAAGAATAAGACAGATGACAAACAACACAACATTCAATCACAGCAGGAAACCAGGAGAGCGCCTGTAGTCCTCGACAACGTCACAGTCAGCATGGTTCTTGAATTTAAAATAATAATTTAGTGTAGTAATAAGCCAGAGTTTAATACATTTCATAAAGTTATAGGTTTAAAAACAGTAATTTCATAAAACAATGTGCAGTTGGAGTTGAGGGGGGGTCATTTTCTCCTTTATGAATTTAATAATTTTATTGCATTTGGTACAAATGATTTTTTATAAACATTTTTTGTGGCTCTTGGCTGTCTGAATCGCCGACCTGATGGAAGCACTTCGAACTGGGAGTGCAGTGGATGAGATGGGTCACTTGTTATGTCTTGGGCTTTCTTTTTAGTGTTCAGTGGCATCTGTGGTGCAAAGTGTTTTTACTAGCGGTATTGACCACTCTTGTCAGTTTGTTTTTACATTTAACATCTAAATGCCCGTACCATGCGACCATGTTAAAAGACAAAATACTTTCTACCAGATTCTTGTACACCATTTCAAGAACCTTTTTACTCACCCCAAACGCATTTTGTGTATCCAAAATCAATGTGGATCAACGATATGTATCGTATCGTGGGGTTGTGGGAAAACCCCGACCTACCAGGAAGCAGGACAAGATCACAAAATATGAATGACTATTCTGACGTTGTTATAATGTTTGTGTTTATCTAGACTCTTACACTGCGACTTCTTTTCATAAACTGAAAATAAAACTCAACCGATGGAGCTTCAATCACGGGACACTGCCTCCTCTCCGTCCGACACTTACTGGTTAAGAAGATACAGTAGCTCTCTGGTTATTCCAAACAAGGCTAGCCCCCTTAAGCGTTGGAACATGGATGACTGTGTCACGTTTGAAAAAAGAGTCGCAGGAATGTGAAGAGTTAATGGATTTGTGACGGTGGTTAACCACCTTTAAGGTCAGGCCTCCTTCGACAAAGCGGGACATGATTGATGGGATAAGACGGGGAAAAACAAAGTTCTGCTGCTAACATGATTTCTGTGCAACATCTCATGTTTTGACCCGGTGTAGCCTCAAACATTCAAAGAAGCTTAGATATTAAACTGCTCACAACTCATAAACATGTGAAACTTGTGACCAGGTGTTGCAAGCAAAAACCTCCAGATTATAAATAATTCATAATGTCAGATTATCTGGCCTACTTAGAAATAATCTTACTGGTTTAGAGTATAGATCTGATAATCCAGTGCTGACTCTGCAGGGCCATTTGTTTTCATTTAAGCAGAGACGAGGAAGTAAGCAGATTTTTTGCTGATGTTTGGTCTGCTCGCTTCCTTTAGGGGTCTCTCACTGACCCCGACCTCCTGTCAGCTCCTGCTCTTCTGTCAACAGGCCGAGGGAGTGTCGGAAACCTGCACTTTGTCTGTTTGGAAGTCACTTCTTTGAAAACATGAAAACATATAGAGCTCTGCTTCACACACACTCTCTCTCTCTCTCTCTCTCTCTCTCTCCAGGTGTGCGGCATCAGTCTCCCTCTTCCTCCCAAGAAGCTGATTGGAAACATGGACAGAGAGTTCATAGCAGAGAGGCAGAGAGGACTGCAGGCATATCTGGACTCCATTACCCAGCATCCCCTGCTTTGCAGCTCCTTGTTTGTCAAGAAGTTCCTCGACCCAAACAACTACTCTGCCAACTACACAGGTGTGTCCCTCAGACACTTTTTAGAATGATTTCAAATTGACTTATGGTGTTTCAGAAGTGAGACAGAGAGCCTGCACACACTTTGATCATTTCCGCTCCCTCCGCCAATCACATCTCCACTGATCCCATCTCACCCCTCTAATGCCTCTGTTACTACCTACAAAGGCAGCACGGCCGGGGGGGCGGGGGGATCACTTCTTCTCCCATTACGCTTTGGCAACAATCACATTGAAGGCTAAATGTAAATATGGCACCTTGAAACTGCATCTTATCTAAAACGTTTAACAGCCTTTCCATCAATCATGTCAAAATCCTTTGTAATAATTCCTAATAGCTCATCATAACTGACTTAATTATTTTTGACATGATGAGGTGAGAGTAGAAAGACTCCAGCTCTCTGTGATGTTTGGTAGAGTGAGCATGGACATGTGATCACTCAGTGTCTGAAAGCATCATTATTTCTGTCTTAGGTACAAACTTTAGATTCATGATAAGCTTATCTAAGTGTGTTCTGTTTGTTCTTCTGCCTCTCTGTCTCGCAGAGATCGCCCTGCAGCAGGTCTCCATGTACTTCAGGTCGGACCCAAAGTGGGAGGTCCTGGAGCCTCTCAGGGACATTGGTAAGAATCCTCACATTTTTGCAGCTGTAACCAGAGAATGGTGAAGAATGATTCATTTATTGATCTCAATAGTTCCTGATTATTTTTCTTTTATTAGCTGCTAAACTCATAAATAACAGTTTAAGTCCTAAACAGGGTATCTACTCTGTCAAAGTTCCTGCTTCCGTCTGTTATCATCACTCAGCAAACGGCCATCTCGTTACTGTCTTTGTTTATAATCATAATCCGTCTGATACGCAGCGTCACTTCATTGTGGAGTCGACTTTTACAGTTGAAGTGATGTAACCTGGTCCAATCAGGTGACCTTTAGGATACAAGCTGACTAAAGGAGATGAGTAGATTTTGAACTTTTTTGCCATAGTAACCAGATTTACATTTAGCTGCGGTGCAAAGTTTGCTTACATTAATTAGCATGAGCTTATATTAGCTAGCGTAAGCAACGGGTCATATCAGACCCGATAAGGCTGAAGCTGCAGAATCCCTTTGTGTTATAACTTCATCACGTGTGTGTTTTATTACTTCTGAGTCCAAATGTAGATGGCGTTTCCTCGTTGCAGTGTTTTATTCACTTGTTATATTGATTTCTTCTGGTGGAGTGGAACTGGAAGTGACTGGCTATTTGTGTTTTCAGGCTGGAGGATCAGGAAGAAATATTTTGTAATCAAGAACAAAGAGCAGCCAAAGGAGAGGTATCTGCTGAGCTGGGTGAGTCCGACACAAATCAGTACGATTGACAGACAGCTCTGCTGACACACTAATCTTTACAAGACAAAACACACATTTCAAATAAAATCCATGAGAGATGCAGCTCTGTCAACATACTTTTTGAATGACCAGAGAGGTCAGGTTGACTCAACTTAAAGGAGACATTTTATATAAAATCCACTTCTACAGTGTTTTTGAACATATATTTGTGTAACCTGAGTGTCTACCGACCCACAAAATGTGAAATAAACCCATCCAGTCCTTTGTTTGTGGTCTGCATAAGTCTTACAACACAGAGAAAAATGCTCCGTTTCAAATGTGCTCTCCTTGTGATGTCACAGTGAGACTCTAGTAAAAATAATCTCCTCCCCTCCCCTCTCCTGGTATCTCCACCCATGGACTCCACCTCCAGCCTATACAAAACTTTTGTGCTGGTCCGCCATTTTCATTGTCGCTAGCAAAGGAGTGATGTCTACAGGGAAAACTCAGGGGTTGCTCATTGCATTTAAAGAGACACACACACCAAAACGGAGCGTTCTGAGAGAGCTGGTTTACACAGGGTCACAAACCTCCTCTGTTGCTTGATTCATGTTATATTTTGACCAAAGCACAGCACAGATGTTTCATTTAGACCACAGGGGACTGTTTGAAAAGGTGGAGAAGGGGTATAATATATCCTCTTTAAAGAAAAAATACTTTTTCTTCTCTGCTTGCTCAAACTGTGAGCAAAAATCATCTGAGGTTTTAATTATGGAGCAGAGCAGTGTCAATAAGAACAAATGCACACAGAAGGATGGGCTGCAGATAAAGTACTAGTGATGAAAAAACACGTTTTATGTCCCTGACAGGACTGAGAGATTATTCCAGGAGTATTTCACATACTGAGGTTTTTTCTCAGCGCAGTATAAATTCAATTTAGTTAAATTTAAATTCAATCAGATGTTCTCGGCTGATGTGAAAGTCTCATCCAGTCAGAGGAAACAAATGTTTAGAGAAAAAGGAGGTCTAAATACACTCTGATGTTTGTCACTCATATTTCACTTTATTGAGTAAAATAAAATGTTTTTGAATAACGTCCTTCAAACCCTCAGAGGGCATTTAAATACCAAAAGGGATTTAAAGAAGACCTTTCAGAAGTACATGGCCTAAATTAGTGCAAGATAATATTCCATAAAAAACTGAAGGAGAATAAATAAATCAAAAGCACTGAGTCCCTGTGTGTGTGTGTGCGTGTGTGTGTGTTGTAGGTGGACCTGGGGCCTGATAAGTTCTTGTCTGACAAAGATCTTCAGTCAGCCATGAAGCTGCTAACCAGCTTCTCTGTAAGTAAACTGTGACATCATGGATTGGTTTCTGAAGAGGCGTTATGAAGCCCAAACGAGTAAATATACTTCTCCTCTTCCTCCCTCAGACTCCCTATCTGTGTCCGCTGTTGTTCTCCAGCACCAGTGAGTCTTCAGCTCTGCTCATCCGGCCGTTCAGTGAGAGAGGCTCTCTCAGAGATCACATATGCAAGGTACACACTGTGTGTCAGTGTGTGGATTCAAAGCACCACTGTGCCACAATCAAAGTGCTTGTCCTCCTGTGATCTAAGCACCAATCGTGAGGGTGTTTCCCCAACAGTATAAAGGGGAGTTTTGTCCAGATTAATCAGATTTAACCTTTAATCGAGTTGTCTTTCTGTTTCATGTAGTTCCAAACGTTGACATCTTGAGATATGTTTCTAAGTTTTTCCTTCCAATACAACTCCACAGAGATGAAGGGTATTTAGTATGTGCTGTGCAAAGCATTGAAACAGTCTCTCTGTAACTCTGGATGAGCGTTCATATTCGGTATAGATAGTCTGGTGAAAACTGACTCTCTTCTCTCTCTCTCTCTCTCTCTCTCTCTCTCTCTCTCTCTCTCTCTGCAGGTGAAGCCCAGGGAGAGTCACCTGAAGAAGTACTGTAACCCTAAGAAGAGTCAGGGCCTCGAGCTGCAGCACATCAAGCTGTACGGACGTCAGATCCTGGAGGTAGACGCACACACACACACACACACACACACAAACACACACAAACACAAACCGAACAATGGCAAGAAATAAACAACACACAACCAAATAAAACGACTTGTTACCAGAGCTTTATGTGTGCATGTTTGTGTGTTTTCAGGGCCTGAAGCTCCTCCACGACGGAGGAATGTTTTTCGGTCACCTTCAAGCGTCCAACATTATGCTGGATGACGGCGTGTGTCGACTCATAGACGTAGAGAACGGCATGCTGGGAGTTCCCTCAGCGCTGCGGCCAGCCTTCACCCAGCTCAGGAAGATAAATGTAAGTAATGACTTGGTAAGATTGGATGTTGTGCGGCTCTTGTTGTTATCTCTTCACTAAACTGGAACATGCCAAAGGGTTCATGTGTTGTGTGTGTGTGTTCAAGTTTTTGTTTTTGTTTACAATCAAATGTTTTTGATATTAGATTTGTGTCTGTTATCTTTATAATATGTTGAATAAACCTGTAGAAGTCTAGGCTTTTAATGATCCGGGGTAAAAAGCAGGATATGTAGAAGATTTTCTTCAAAGGATACAGATAGAAAGTTAAAACTTAAACAACTGTGAACAGCATCTTTAAATCCCTCAATATGCCAAGGGATCTGTGCATAATCATACTTGTTGTGTTTTAAACTTTTGTTGGTGTGTCTGCAGAGCACAGAGAGCATCGATGTCTTCTGTTTCGGACATTTACTCTACGAGATGACGTACGGCCGACCGCCGGACAGCATCCCCGTCGATCAGTTCCCCGCCGTCCCCTACACCACTGTCGGTCAGTATATACACAGACTGATATCACAGTGCTGTGTCTTTAAATGCTGACACAACTAGCCTTGAAATGTCCCAAAGCGTATCCATGGTAACACATGTTGATTCATTGTGTGTTTTAGTGTCGGTGCTGCAGTCCATCCTGTCCACGGAGTCCTGTAAGAGCGGGATGCCGACCGTGTCAGAGCTCATGAAGACACCGTGAGTTCACCTGATGTTTTCAACGAGCAGTCAGAACGTGACGCATTATATTTGATATATACCAGAAACATTCAAATTCATACCATAGACACATGGGTATACTCTCTCTCTTTGGATTGCAGCAGCTTTTGGTTAAAATATGGCGGCACCGGGTAGCCTAGCGGTTATTACGCGCTCTCCAATGTACAGAGGATATAGTCCTCGCTGCAGCGGCCGTGGGTTCGACTCCGACCTCGGCCCTTTGCTGCATGTCACCCCCCACTCTCTCCTCCCAACATTTCCTGTCTTTCTTCAGCTGTCTGATTTATAATAAAAGCAAAAATGGCCAATAATTATCTTCTAGAAAAATATGACAGAAGAAAATGTAGTTTGTTAAAGCTTCAGTGCTTTTCAACACTTTCTTCTCATTAAAAAAAGATTTTATTGTTTTAAAAAACGTGGTATCAAAGTGTTTTCACAACCTTGTTTTCTACATGCATTCATCCATCCATCCATACAGACCCATATATCTAGTGTTCAAGCAAATATTCTCTGTAAAACAAACTAATGTGAGGAATTCAGAGAGCGTCTGGTTTTTTGGTTGCTGACGAGTCGCATGTTGTGCTCTGCAGGTTGTTCAGTGACGTTCAGCTGCAACACTCAGAAAAATCTCAGGTCAAGGTGAGAAGTTTGGTTTCAGATAACTTCTTTTGAGGTTGTCGGTGCATGCACATACAACAGTTTTTTATTCCTGCAGAATATTTGATAAAGAAAAACAAATGTTAACTTCCTCCTCCAGATTCCCAGCAGACTAAAAGAGGCGCTGAAGACGGCAAAGGAGAGTCTGGAGAAGCGGCTGCACGAGGAGCAAAGAGTGGTGCGTCGCTTTGTATTCCACATCTTTCTTTTACTTTTTTGTCTCAAGTGTAGATTAATGAATATGAAGTTTGCCTTTTGTTTGAAGGATCATTTTGTGTTTTGATGTTTTATTAAAGCTCCACCAGCACAGGAGGCTGACCAGAGCTCAGTCTCACCACGGCTCAGAGGAGGAGAAGAAGAGGAGGAAGATTCTGGCGAGGAAGGTCGGAAACACAGTCTCAGACACACAACACTAGAAAGAAACCTCCTGACATCAGAGCAGACATCTTGGCTGTGACTGGTTGGAGGTTTATTTTCAAACCTTCAAATACAATAGCTCAAAATACTCTTTAATAACTGAGACTCATGGGACATTTTGCCATTGTTTGGGTTTGTTAGATTTGATAGAACAAGGACAGAAACGAACAGATGAGTCTAAACTGAACTACATACCGATTAATGACTGAGATTAAAGTGTAAAGGGGGAAGGCTTTAAAGGTCACATATCCTCCTCCTCCTCATCAAGTTTAAATACGTCTTAGAGCTCCTAAAACATGTCTGGGAAGCTTCTTGTTCTTCTCTATTTCAGCCCTGCTCAGAACAGTCTGTTTCTGTATCTGTACCTTTAAATGTAAATGAGCTGTGTCTGACCATGCCCCCTCTCTGGAAGGGCTCAAGTGGCTCTGGCTTTCTCGCTCCATGTCCTATAGTTTACGGTGAGAAGGCAGACTCAGAGGGCAGAACAAACACCTAGCTGTGGGAGTGTCACCCACCTGGGGGAGGGGTTACTGCCCTTTGTGATGTCATGAAGGGAAAATCTCCAAACGGCCTGTTTGAACACATATTTTCTGAAAAGTGGAGCAGGCAAAAGACGAGGGATGGACTTTTCTCATCATTGGGGGGGTTTGTAGACAGACTAGAGACACATATTAGTGTTAGAGAAACATGGTGAAGTGGACTCTGTATTATATTTGACCTTTAACTCTTCAGTTTTACAACCAAGAGGATTTAAATGTCATGTAAAAACCTGTGTTCATGTTTTTGCAGAAGTCCAGACAGTCGGCGTATGAAAACGAAGAAGACATGTCCGTCAGGAACAACAATAACTCTGGTAGGTCACTGAACACTACTAAAGCTTTTCTGTTAGGTCATTATTGAGCCAGCTAGCAACTCTGTCTGTAATAACTTTATTTTAAGTTCTTTGATGTGGGTAAAAAGTGTGCATGCCCCTCTGTGACAGAAAAAACAAGGAAATTATGAAAGACTCAACATGATGCATCAGCCATGTTTAAACCTTTTGTGGACAGGAAAGTAGGAAGCTTACCATGGCGATGAACTTCTCTTTTTGTATTCAGGTTCTGGAGCCAGCTCCCCTCCTACATGCCCCTCCTCCCCCACGCCACCATCCACCACAGGTATGCCTGTCTGTCTGTTTGTCCTCCTTTCTGTCTTAAACTGAAGTTTCATACATGCAGGATAGCTCCCCCTTGTGGCGACACGACTGGTCTGTCTTAGCACGCTGCTCAGATCAATAACTTTTTTTTCTTTTTTAATAACCATGAATGTAATCTGAATTTTGCATGAATGAATTTGAAGTCTAATCACCTGACTTAACCTGTCTGTCTGTCTGTCTGTCTGTTTCTTCACCTCTTCTTCTCTCATCATATGATTACCTGCTTTTCAGACAGGTATCTGTCTCTGCTGTAACTGTGTCTAATCACTTAGTCGTGTCTTTTAGAGAACTTGATGCAGGGTGGGAAACTCTGATCTTTGAAAGAAACAAATCCCATGAGAAACTCAAACCTTTATTGTGGCTCTCGACCTCCAGCTCTTCATTTTCTTATTAATGAATAAATCTTTCAAACAGCTCACAAATACAGTCAGCACTTGGAAATAGCTACAATAGGAATAAACAAGATTTATTATAGAGAGAGTCTGTGTGGAAAAGAGTTCAAAGACGTTAGGCGTCTACTAGCTCACTGATTGTTCAGCATTTGTTTTCATTTATGTTTTAAGTCAAAGTAAAAATGTGCTGAGGCGCCATGTGCTGCACTTGTGTTTTATTCAAATGCTGGATGTTTTATAGACGGGTTGTAAATATTATTTTAAAGACGTAACAACATCTTTTTCTTTCTTTCTCTCTCTCTGACTGTCTGTCTCTTTTTGTATTTCCTGTTACGGTCTGTCTTTCTTTTGTTTTTATTTATTTCTCAGCCTTTCTTTCTGTCTCTCATCATCTCTTTCTGTATAACGATGGATCTTTCTATCTATCTCTCTTTTCTTCTCTTCCTTTCGTTCTGTCGCTCTGTGTTTTCCTCTACACTTTTTAGTCGATCATTTCCTTGATGGGTTTGGTTTTTTCATTGGATTAATTGAAAGTAAAAAAACTGGATATCACCAGACTTAAGTTTCCACAATATGTTGACACAAATGTGGCATCAGTTTCCCACCCTGGTAGTGTCTCCTCCTCGTTTCTCCTCTCCTCTCCTCTCCTCTCCTCTCCTCTCCTAACTTCCTCTCCTCACTTCCTATCCTTCCTCTCCTCTTCTTTTCTCCTCTCCTCTCCTAACTTCCTCTCCTCTCCTTACTTCCTCTCCTCTTCTGTTTCTCATCTCCTAACTTCCTCTCCTCTCCTCTCTCCTCTCCTCTCCTAAATTCCTCTCCTCACCTGTTTCTCCTCTCCTCTCCTCTCCTAACTTCCTCTCCTCTCCTTACTTCCTCTCCTCTTCTGTTTCTCATCTCCTAACTTCGTCTCCTCCTCTCCTAAATTCCTCTCCTCTTCTGTTTCTCTTCTCCTCTCCTCTTCTGTTTCTCCTCTCCTCTCCTCTCCTCTCATCTCCTCCTCTCTCCTCTCCTTTCCTTACTTCCTCTCCTCTCCTCTTCCTCTCTCCTCCTCCTCCTCCTGGTGAAACTGTGTAAATGCCGATTGAACAGATAATTGTCATCTCTTCTTCTCTCCTCTTCCCGTGCTGTCTCCACCATAGAGCATGCTCCATTCTGACCGTGTCGTTGGGTAAAGTAAAAGATTTATAATGTCGATGATGATGATGAAGGTCTCTGGTGGTTTTTGAAGATGTTGCACACCCTCGTCAACCAGCGAGCTACTTGTCACAGAGATCTGTTAACATGATTCCATTTAGAGAGGAAATAAATAAAAAAATGGATGAGCCTTGATCAATACACAAAACAGCCCCTCTAAAGTGCGAGCTTATCATAAACTTTTCTACCTAAATGATTTTGTAAGTTTGGGGTTTTCTGACTTCACAATAGGGGTGGGACAAACTATCGATACAGCAATATTTATTCACCTGACTCGTGATCCTATATATATAGACCCCGTGTCCACCTAGCTTTATTTTCTGAGCGGCAGCGTCTTTTTTCAGTTGTTTTCAATGAGTAGAGAGCGCTCACAGCAGAATGCAGCCTCCTGGATGAAAAGTGCAACACCCAGCATCTTCTGCCTTTTTTGTACTGCCGCTCCGAGCGCTCAAGTAGAAAATCTTTTAACTTTTCACAAAGGCGCTGTTGACATCACTGGCGCTCTTTTCCAAATTTATGATGTTCCCTGTATTTTTGCCGCCTACAGATCGTGTCTTGTACCCACATCCTCTTTGCTCCGTGTCTGATCGGGAAATAAACGCTCAAATAAAAAACATGCAGTGGCCGTTGTCAGCAGACTGTTGTCATAGAGACAGGGCAGACGTGCAGCAACGCTTAATGCGCAAAGATGATGCTTGCGACCATCTCAACCTTATAAGAGGAAAGTGTCCGACATTAATCACTGTAAGCATTGAGCAGTTTAATCTACAAACTCTATGAAGTTAGCAGACGATAAGTAGAAAATGAATTGGATGTGGTCTAAGGTGACGAGGCAGCTGCTGGACCGGATCAGGGTGTACACACATCTTTTTAAAAACATCACAATCTGCAATGATGCCCCGAACCTCACACACATACGACTCCTGCACGATCCCGACCCGCAGTCCTCATTGGAGATTGTGATCTGTCAGTTGTGTCCGTCTGCTCGCTCCGTCATTTGTAGCATGTCCGTCTGTCTTTCTTCTGTCTCTGTGTCTGTTCTGTCGGCTCGTACTCTACGTTTGGTTTTTGAGCCGATTCTCACCAAGAAGTCTAACAAACTTACAGAATAGACTCTTATTGGATTAGCGGTTCCCCATGCTGTGAGTTGTTGAAATGATTTCCTCCCCGTTTTATACACAAATATTTTGAATGAAGTTCACTTTCTTCTCAAACATCTTTAAAGTCTCAGGTCAAACTTTATTGCATTACTTTTGGTTTCTTTGCACAGACAGGTTTACAGCTGAACTTCAAATTTTGTATGATTTAAATTTGATTTGTGTATAATTTATAATGGTAGAAGGAAATCCATCCTAATCTGGTTATAATCTGAAGACTTTCAGGTCATGCTCTCTGCAGACACAGTCACCACCACACATGGATGAAGTGATGCTTGAGCAGTCTGTATTTTATTTTTGATGAAACCTACTGACTGTAGCTTTAATTTATTTTTAGCCAAATTATTGTTGTGAGAAGGTACGAGTTTGGAAACATACTTTTGTTTTGTTCCAGGAGGACAATTTATAAATCAGTTTGGATTAGTCGGGAGATAAAACTCAAGGTTCCTTCAAGAGTCTTCCTTCAGAATTTAAGGTCATAAAATTCGTTCATTAAAACGTCTTATTCTTCATTTGTGAGAGGTCCTCTTGAGACGGCACTATGACCGAGTTAGTGTTTTTTTTGTAAATCTTTTCAGTGGATTCATTGTTTATGTAACAATCAGTGGCCTTTACAGCACAGATTAGGTATGGAAGAGATAACGATGAGGAAATGCAAGTTCAGTGAAATATGGCCTCAAAATGAAAAAATATAGTGAAAATGACTGAGACATTTAGCAAGATACGCCCAAAAAACAACAACTTACAATTTAGACAAAGAGAACCAAAGTCGTTTTGAATCTCACATGAAATTTGAGAAGCAGCGACCCTATGAATTGTAAAATATGTTATTCATTTATTTGATTTTAAAAAGTGTGCAGTAGTCCTGAATGTGCCAGCACACGTTTACAGATCTAATCTCAGATTTCACACTCGCTCGTGAAATGCTGACTCTGCTGGACTCTGATGATGGAGGACTCGCTTTAATATGCAAACTTTGAACATGACCGCAGACTCGTGTCAAGATTCACAGAAATGGACTCTACAGAACAAGAAGCTGCTCAATGTAATGAAAGAAATGATCTGGAGCTAATCCTCACTGCAGGAAGAAGATGTTCCTCCACTGATTACTGTTGAACTTTTATTTTTAAATGTGAGTATCTTGCAGTGATGCTCATCGTCGACCCCTGCAGTGACTTTCTTCAGGTGTGGTCACATCTGTCAGACTGACTGATGTCCTTTCTTTACACTGCAGATCATTCTCTCTGTGTGTGTATTCAGACAGGAAGTCCTTCCTTTACCTCTGCTGTACGTTTATGTCACGCTCCCCTACATTTTGCTTCTCTGCCTGCAGCCCCTGGGGTTTCATTCAGTTTGGGATGCAAAGTGGCACAGCTGAAAGGAAAGCATCGGGCTTAAGATCAACTCACCATCAGTTAGTCAAAGTGAAGCTGATAATGTGAAAATGGAGGAGGACTTTTAACTTTGTCTTTAAATAAACAGATTGGAGAAGCTCATCTAGTTCAGAATAACAGAGCTGTACCGTGAAGCTTTATCAATTTGATTTCATATTTTAACAAGCTGCTGAGCTGAGCTGATGAAAACACGAAACATCTGTAAATATGTTGTTAAACGAGATTCAAACACGTCTTTATATAGGGAGCTAATAGGACTTTCAACTCGATGTTAATATGATGCTGGGCATCAAAAATCTTTTCTCTTGGTACCAACCAACAAAGTCGTGTTGAAACTGATGGTGGATTGAGCTCAGCCTGGACCCTGATCTGCAGGAACTGGTTTCACAAAGATCTAGTCTTTCCACACAAAGTGTCCCCGTTACTCTGCACACAGAACAAACAACATCTGCACCCACCCTTGCGTGTTTTTTTTATTGTTGGCTGTAGCTGTATTTATGCAAAGTTTCAACGTTTTGATCTGTTGTTCGGTGTTGGAACAGCCTACGTTCAGACCTAAACATCGAAAATGAAACATACATTTGAGTTGTTGTGACAGCTACAAATTTGTTAAAATATCAAAAAATGTGAAATGCCCAAACCAATATTAAGGTCACATATTATTCAAAATACACTTCACCATGTTTCTTGAACACTAATATGTGTCCTTAGTCTATCTATGACATCAAGACCTTAACTCATCTCTTGAGATGAACACAAGGCAAAAAATCTCAAAACTTACATCAAGGGTTCAGCGTCCAGTGTTAGAAAAAAGAGAGAGAGAAAAGTACCTGGTGTCCTAAACTGTTAGTCTAGCTATATCAAATAAGAATGGTTGTTATTTTGACGACACACACTCCTCACTAGTGTAGCTCGATATTAGAATTTTAAACTTCAATAACTAAAATAGTTGATGTCAACTCCTGTTTCGATACCATGGCAACCAACATAGAAGGCCTAGGCACCGAATGCTGAGAACATGCAAGCAAACTCTGTACTTTTCAACTGTTGGTACTTTTTGATGCTGTTAATTATTGAAATAACAGATTATATTGTTTTCCAACACGTGGTATCAAAAATGATCATAGTGTCGGACATTTTGAAAACCTCACGCGTTCATTCAAGAGTCAAACTTGAATGCCTTTTGTGAAACCAGCTCCCGGGGAATCTGCATGCTGCCAGCAACCTGCAGTTTTTATTCTATGAATCTTAATCTGACGTGCTTTCTTTTATTCTCCTCTCTTTAATCCAGGAGGCCAGACTGCTCCTCCCCCTCCTCCCCCTCCTCCCCCTCCTCCTCCCATGCTGGACTCCTCCTCCTGTCCTCCTCTGCCCTCCACTGACGGAATGGGAGGAGGTCGCAGCGCTCTGCTGAGCTCCATCCAGGGTTTCAGTAAGGGCAAACTGAAGAAGTCAGATACCGTCGACCGCAGCAAACCCATCATCTGACCCCCGTTCACCGCCTGACCTCGCTCCCCCCCCCCCCCACTTTAAACCATCACTACGGCAACACGATTGACCTATGCACTGGTTCTGCACTGTGGTCTGAACAGGTTCAAGCTGTTGCTTCCTGTGATGTGAAAGGAATCACTAACCAAGAGAAAATCCAAGTATGGTTTTGGTTTTTAGCACTAGCGCTGCTTTTTCCTGCTGTTATATTTACAAAAATCTGTTGCTGTGGTTAGAGATGGCGCAGGATGGATGATGAAACTGTTCCTGCCTCAGTCTGCCCTTTCAAACACTTTGAGACAATCCTCTGCTTCTGAACGTTTGTTTGTCACAAGGAGACGTCCCACCAAACTCCAGCCTGAGAAACATTCAACCAACCTGCTTCTTTTCTGCGCTTTTGTTTTGCTTGTAAAAGATGAGTATGGACGTTTGGGAGCCACTGTGGACACTTGATCTCGCTGGATGATGAGGTTTAACTTCCTGGATTTAAAACTCTTTGGGTCGGTGCTGTGACGCTGTACCCGCCCCGATCCTGGAGCAGCAGAGGAACTGAGGAAACTCCGGGCTTCATCCTTCAAAAATCATCTCAGTCCTTCTGACGTGTAGCCTCCAGACTCTGCTGAGACCGTTTCACTGCAGGACGTCAGTGACCGAGAACGTCTCCATGACAACCAGAGCTACGCTGCAACAATCAGCACCTTCAAGTTTTTTCTGTCTACGATTACGTTACTTAAAATATAACTTTGTTGAATCAAGTGCAGAATTTTATAAAAAAAATAAACAGAAGAGTCTGCACGTTGAATCAAGAAAAAACAAACAGAACTATTTTATCTTTAAATAAATGAATAAATTTAAGTATATTTATTGGAAATGAGTAAAGAATCTATTTTCGCTTGTTTGATGAATTGAAGACTTAAAGTACAGACTAACTGATCCTGAAAGAAGGAGGTTGGTGACAGTGAGTCAGAAACATGTACCGTAGTCGAGCTGGGATCACGCCTGCTGCTGATTGGTCGTTTGAGATTCATTTGATTTACTTTGTGCAATTATTCACCGGTTTGAGATGACGTTAGTAAAACTAAGACAGGGATCCTTCGCGGAGTTCATCCCTGTTAACAGTACAAACGGAAACATCTGAATTCTTTGGTCGGGTGAACTCTATTTGGGAAAGTAAGGTGTGTCACGTGCCGAAGCTAAAGCTGTCAAGTCCTGTAATCATCCGGAGTTCTGATTGGTCACTTCTTGTCAGTCAGGAAACAGATGTTTGAGACGAGGGAAGAGTTTATCTCGATGCTCCCGCTCCTTAATATTTACATCACGTTGGTGGATGAATGTGCGTTTAATCCACGACTACTTTTGCCATCTTTTATAAAACAAGTTTACGTCTGTGCTCGAGGAAATGAATGGGATGTCAGCTATCACACTATATCTACTATCGGCCCCAGTCTGACCTGAGAGTAGGTTACAAAACAGCTGGAATTAGAGATGCACATGTTTTTTTTATCTGCAGTCAAATATTGCCAACATGGAGGAACCCCTGCTTCTTGTTAATGAGAGAGATATTATTCCCCATGTGTTCAATTTAGAGGAACATACTGGGTAAACCTTGCAGACATAAGTTTAGGACATGCCACTACGCTGCTCTTTTTTTAGCATAATTTCAAACTTGCACTTTTCCAGTTTGAAGCGACGTGAGGCAGAGATTCTGTTCAGACGTCTTTACTGTCACAGATCAGATCATCATGAATCTGCACTGACGACATGTCCAGTCCAGCTGCAGCGGGAGATTTGCTGAGATGTAAGATGTAGCTTCTTTGCACCTCAATGAAAGGTTTTTTTTTTTTTTTCAGAGCATACAACACTCGTACTAATGCTTTTGCAAGTTTGAGTCACTAACTAAGAATCACACACCGATTACATCACTGTTTGTTAATTTTTAAAACCTCCACCTGGTTTTAGAGCCTCTTCCTCTCAGGCTGCCGCTCTGAAAAACAACTTCCTAAAACTTCAAACTTGTCGACAGGAAGTCCATCACAATCCAGCCCTCTTTCATATTGGATTAAAAAAAAGTATTTTTATACAAGAAAAAGCAGGAGAAGTTAACGAAACAAACTTTCATCTGTCCCCCCTCTCAACAAAATCTATTTTTTAACAAGTGGCTCAAACTTGGACGTAGAAACTGCAAGTTTGACACTTTTCAGAAAAGTGTCAATCTTGAGACCAGATGATAACATCTTTGTGCTCAAAGATGTGACATGTTTACTCTTCATTTCTTCAGTTAAATCTGCAGATGTAGATACAAGTACCAGCAGTGATAGTGGTGACTGTAAGACGACATGTTGCTTCCATTTGACTGCAATCAAGTGTTTATTTTAAACCTTTATTGGGTTGATTCCTGCTACCTTTGTGTTTTGCCTGTTTTATTTTGATTGTGCCATTTGGATCATTGTGCCTGGAAACAGATATCTGAATGTTTTGGATTCTTAACTTGTCTATATTGTACCTGAACAGATGTTCACTTTAGCACACAGGACTTCTTTTGTTTGGTCATTTCACTAAATTTGACCAAGTCAGAGCAACTTCCCTAAATAAGAAACTTACAACCAATTCTTTATTATCTGGTTGAAAAAAAGTTGACTTGCTGTGTGCTGAAGTGTTAGCCTGTGTGTCGGGCCGAGCTGCTGCTGCTGGATCATTACTCTGTTGTGAGTTTTGAGCTCTGGTGAACTTTGCTGCCTGATGTTTCCGATCACTTCAGTCCAAGTTTCAGCTCTCAGAATGTTTTTTTAATGACCGCTTCATGCTTACATTGTTTTTATTATTCAGTGCAATCCGGTCCAATGCGATGGTCTTCACGTCTTGAATCATGGTCATTGAATATTTCTCTGCAGCACTTTACCCACGAGGCGTGGAAGCCCAGTCCCAAGGTGTGGGTTTTTTTTGTGTGTGTAAAAATAAATTTTCCAGGGACGACTCTGGGTCACAAGTCAACTCAGAATGAAAAAAACACTTGGTTATCTGAAGGCCACTTACATTTACCACTCTTCAGATGCATCAAATATTTTACTGCAGGTTCTTTTTTTTTTATTAGCCAAACAGTTAGTCCAAACTAAATCTTCATATAAATGAAGCAGCAGAAGGATTTTCCTCATCATACATATTGAAACAAAAACATCTAGCTACCCTGCTGGGATGAAATGAAAACTGTATCAACTGAATGAACGTTTGAATAAAAATTGGTTTGAGAAAATGTGTGAGTTGTGATTATTGTAAACGCTGAGTTTCTGAACACAAATTTTGGAAATGTGAAAGGCTGAATAAAATCAAAGACTTAGTAAAAAAGAAAAGAAATAGAAACAGTAGAAGTGCAAAACAATATATACAGGTCAAAGGAATTTAGCCTGGCCCATGCTGACTTACAGTATGTCTACATTTTTTCAGATTATTTTATTATGATTAACGGCTCTTGAAAATTGTGGCTCCTTGCAATGTTTTAAACTGGATTAGCAGTAGAGGACAAAAGGTCGTAAAGGACATAATTTTTTTTTTTTTAATTAACAAAACAGTCATTGCGTGAGTGTCTGTAGATATTTGAAAGCTAAATGTGCGTTTTGGTTATCAGACAGGGTGGGACGTCAATTACGCGGCTCCACCAGCCAACTAAATTTTGTGCGAGTCTTGGTTCGAAATGACATCACCAGCACAACATGTCAGCGCCCATCCCGGTGGTATTTGACTTCACTTTTGCACAAGAGAAAAGACATAAAAGGAGACACGCTGTCCATACAGTCAATGTCGTGGACCATGTCTCTGGTCTTAATGCTTAGTTAGGCTTATAAAACATTCTAAAATTTATGAATAATAAGTAATCTTAATAATCTTAAATGGAGACTTTTATAGAAAAAAAAACTTTATAAATAAATGTGTTCCCATTCCTCATATCTAATGTTTAGTCTATGTTACTCTGGTGGATGGTAGAAATGCTCCTCCTTGCCCAATGACATCACAGCGCAGTGTCCTTGGATTCTTTTTGAGGTTCCTCCCGCCCCTCTCTCCGATCTCCCGCTGTGATTGGCTCTGAGCTATGACACGGTTCCGGACGACGCGCAAGCTGAAGCGTTTGATTGGTTGAAATCCTCTGACCTCGGCGCATGCCCCCTCCTTCTCTCCGGCAGAGGACAGGTTCAACATGGCTGCGTCCCTGAGGTGTTTTCTCCGCTCAGGAAAAGTACGTGATTATTCAGGACTATGTCGTGTATTATTCCACTGTATGAGTCTTAATGGTGTCGTTATTACATGGCGTGTCTGTGTGTGTTTCCACAGGATGTCGTGTCGGCGCTGGGACGGCGGGAGTTTCACAGGAGTGCTCCTGTCGCTGTGCAGGTCAGTGTTAGCAGCTAGCAGGCTAACTTTAGCAACAAGCTAACCCCACCCCCAGCTACTGTAGGCTACATTGTAATGTTTGAGCTACAGTGATGGGTGTCAAAGTGTGACTCAGATGTGTAAGCTATTTTAAAAGGTTGCTCCTACAGATTTTTAAAAAGGCATGTTACGGCTTCCTGTTTGTGTCCGGTCGCTGGGCTGTGACATCACATCAAAAACTGCTTTAACATGTTGGAGAAAACACATCTGACTGTGACTGTCGCTGGTTGCCTGCACTGCCCGCAAAAGCTAGAAAATAAGATCATATTTACATCTACTTTAATGCATTAAATGGATCAATTTCCGCATTAGATGTAGAGATGCACAGATCCAATCTCAGTGAAGCAGCAGCAGCAGCCTTTGAGGTGAGTTAACCTTGATGTTTCAGTCAGTAGTGTCATTGGTTAACTGCAAGAGGCTTTTCTTGTGTTGTAATGTTTTCCAAAGCAAAAGAGTCTCAATGAGGGAAACATCTGACTGCAGGAGGGGATGTTGGGATGTTGAAAACAAAATACACTCATACTAGACAAAATAAATGACCCAAAAAATCCTCACATGACCTTAAGAAGAGCTGTTGAATCAACGATAGAGTCATTTTTGAGTAGGTTTAACAGTTGTCCCCCCCCCCCCCCCCACCCCAGGCTTTGGAGAGTTTGTGTTAACAACAAGAACATGTCTACAATTCTACAATTCACTTAGCAGACGTACATCAGAGAGTAAGTACAACACAAGCAAGGAGCTAGAAAAAAAAGGGAACAATGTCAGTAAGAGCAAACGATCAGCTTTGAGCCCGATTGGACACACAGGTGCTGACAGGACGTGACCAGAGGCAAAGCACAACATTGACGGCAGTTCTTGAGAGCTCTAATCAGTATTGAAACCATCTTTATAAGTCGTCATTATCAAACAAAAACCATCGTCACAACCATCATCATCATCGATAATATCAAGACCATCATCATTAAGTTAGTAGGTATTCATGAAAGAGCTGGGTCTTTAGTTTTTACTTAAAGGTGCAGAGGACATGTCCTGAGTGATTCGGGGGAGAAAAGCTATAAAGCGTTGTTGTTCCTGCCAGGTGACGGTCCGTGATGCCCTGAACCAGGCGATGGACGAGGAGCTGGAGAGGGACGAGAAGGTGTTCCTGCTGGGTGAGGAGGTGGCTCAGTACGATGGAGCCTACAAGGTGAGGAGACATCTATTGTTTCATAAAGAGACTATGTAGCCAGTGGTTATTTCAGAGTTTGGACACTTAGAGAATAGCCAGTGATTTTGTTTTGGTCTTAAATCCCATCACTCTTCATGTCTGTCAGTACAACGTTTCACTTAGAAAGTTGTCAGTTGAGACAAATAAAAACAATTTTTAGGGATTCAAGGAACATTTATAGAAATCAGAACATGTTAGTCGTCCGCGACAGGGAACAAAATTACATAAAGTTCATGGTTAAAAAGACACATAGAAGACATATAAAAATACAGCGATCATAAAATAAGAAGTAGAAAACTAAAAACTGTGAAAAGAGGGAAGACTTTCTGCAATAAATTAAGTCTACACCTCGATAAATTCAGAGTAAGAATAGCACATCTTAGGTGTGTAACAGAAACGCTTAAAAACCATCCTACAGCAGCATAAAGGCTGTACATATATTATGGTAAATAGAGTATTTTATGCGCTCACGACTCACTCCTGAACGTGTAGATGTGTTAATTTTCTTAAATAGCCTACACAGCAAAAGCATTAGGTGTATTGTTAAAAGGCTTACATGGTTTTATTTCACTTTTAAAAGGAACCTTATGTTGGTTTTATAAAGGAGTTTCATTCGGTCAGCCTTGCTATCGTTGGACTTTGTTTTGTTAGGCAGCGCCTACGTTTAAAAGAGCGATAGCCTCGTTGTTTTACTGTTTTAAATTGTATTTATTTAATGAATTAATGTTTCAAGTAACTATTTTGCTGCTGTAATGGTTTCAATAAAACATAAACTGAGAAAAATATCTGCATTTTGTAGCTCATTAAATATTAATAATTAAAAGATAATTGAAAAGGTGTTCAACTATCGGTTAAGAAAAATGACTGAAATTTGCAGCCCTGCTTTGTACAGTCATATTGTATGTTTGTGTTTTCCCCCTGTATAGGTGAGCAGGGGTCTGTGGAAGAAGTATGGAGACAAGCGCATCATCGACACCCCAATCACAGAGGTGAGACACTCCCAACATCTGTCATTCACAGATACATGTGTTTTTGTTTTTTCAGTTACTGTTTGATTTACTGGTCGATCTTCGTTCCAACCCTCACCTGAGCTATGTGTAGTGACTGAGAGAATAAGATCGTGGATACAAGAGGCTGAACTGAGTTCCCTCCAGAGAGTGGCTGGGCTCAGCCTAAGAGATAGGGGGAGGAACTTAAACATTCATGGGGAGCTCAGAGTAAAGGTGTTGCTCCTTTGCATGGAAAGCATGGCCAGTTGAGGTGGTTCGGGCATCTGATTAGGATCCTCCTGGACGCCTCCCTTTAGAGAGGTTTTCTGGACACGTCCAACTGGGAGAAGACTCCGGAGTAGACCCAGAGGGAGGGATTATTTATCCCATCTAGCCTGGGAAGTTGAACGCCTAGGCATCCCACATGAGGAGCTGGGAAATGTTGCTGAGGAGACGGAAGTCTGGGTTGACTTACTTGTGTTTCAATGAGTTTCCACCGCGCCCCGACCTCGGATAAGCGGAAGAAAATGGACAGATGTTTACTTTGTAAATTGTACAGTTGTTAATTTCTCGGCTGGATAACGTCTCTCTTCTTTGTTTCAGATGGGCTTTGCCGGCATTGCAGTTGGAGCCGCCATGGTGAGTCTCTTGGCAATAAACGAAACTCTTCCAGCACAATAACATGATAACACTATGTTTATTTAAAGCCCACTGTTTTTAAATGTAACTTTGATTGACACCTTTAACCACAAAACTCGCTTTAGAATTCAAAAATGCATTTTACTACCGTATTTTCCGCACTATAAGGCGCACTGGATTATAAGGCGCACCTTCAATGAATGGCCTATTTTAGAACTGTTTTCATATATAGGGCTGGGAGATATTGTGAATATATAAATATAAATACGTATAAAACGTAACGTATAAAACTACAAAAACAAAAGTACATAAGACGATTTCCCCAAATAATAAATTATTTCTTTGACGTTTCTCTTAACTCTCAAAACTACGTTTTATACGTAGTGCATTCACAATAACTCAACGTTGTTCAAACGTTAATGTGCATATTCACAATATCTCCCAGCCTTGTTCAGTTGTAAACACGTAAAAGAAACACAGTCTGATACCGCTAATTCAAACGTTAGTGCAGGGGTGCCCAAACAGTCGATCGCGATCGACAGGTAGATCGCTGACTGATTCTCAGTTGATCGCGAGATGTTTTGTCAATATAAAATACAATTGTAAAATAGAAAAGTGATTTTAATTTCATCTCATTGCACTGTTTCCCACACACGATACCTGTGTTGGGAGCCCAAGTATACTTCCGACGTGTGTATTTAATTTTTCATTTATTCATGAAATTGCTGCGTGCATGAGAGAGAGAGCGAGCGGGGGAGCGAGAGAGAGAGAGAGCGCGCGCAAGAGAGAGTGTAGGCATGCGCAATGACGTGCAGGTAAAACCGGGGGGTAAATGTTTTACCAAAAAGTCATGTATAGAAACTATGCTACGAGTATTAAGCGCATTTGATGAAGCTGCAGCTACTTTTCTCTGCTCCTCTCTGCTGTCATGACTGTGAGCATCGCAGGGGACGAGACACACCAACAAACAGCGCGCACACACACACACACACTTGCACTGGAGCGCCAGCCACCACGCGAACCTTTTTACTTTTAGTGCTACAGCACACAGTTGATCCGTGATCCGTACGGACCGAGGTGGGGACACACGTGACCCGGTCAAACAGTCGGTTGGACTTTACTCCGTTCACTCTCACCGTGTCTGCAGCTAATTTAACAAAAGCAAAATCATCTCACAGCAGCCTGCTGTAGTCTGTAGTCTGCATTATTTTTTACAGAACTCTCATTTATTATTTTCTGTTTGTTGTGTGAGTATTAAATGCGTTTGTAGGCTGTTGGTAAAGGCTACGGCTCACTATGTGGACTGGTAGATCTCGGCAGACTGGTAACTTTAAAAGTAGATCTTGGTTCAAAAAAGGTTGGGTACCCCTGCGTTAGTGCATAACTCAACATTGTTCAGTTACCTATAACACGTAAAGCTCACTTTTTCAGTTCATTCCCCGTCCACGAATCCCTCGAATTCTTCTTCTTCAGTGTCCGAATTGAACAGTTGGGCGAGTACGGCATCCAACATGCCCGGCTCCCTCTCGTCATTATCCGAGTCAGTGTCGCTGAGCGCCGTGTACAACCAGTATGGATCAACCAATTAACCGATAAGGCGCACTGTCGTTTTTTGAGAAAATTAAAGGCTTTTAAGTGCGCCTTATAGTGCGGAAAATACGGTACATAGGTTGTTTTCGCTGTGTTGGTCACTCTCAGACTCTCCTTTGATTCAAAATGTTGACTCATGTTCTCGTTGTTTTATAAGCAAATCTTTACATTCCCCCTTACCGACTCTCTGGTGTCTCCCGCAGGCTGGCCTGAGACCCATCTGTGAGTTCATGACCTTTAACTTCTCCATGCAAGCCATCGATCAGGTCATCAACTCTGCAGCAAAGACGTACTACATGTCAGCCGGTCAGCAGTCGGTGCCCATCGTCTTCAGGGGCCCCAACGGAGCGTCCGCTGGCGTGGCTGCTCAGCACTCACAGTGTTTCGCTGCGTGGTGCGTTCACTTAACACCTGATGTCTTCTCTACAGCCTTTACACTCTTAATACCTGTGTGCAGTTCTTCATAGTTGCTGTATTAAAATGTGGATGCTGTTTATGCAATATGAACACTGAGCAGAACAGCTGATATGTAAAGGTGCTGAGCATGTGATGCTGGTGTCAGTGATGATGTTGTCTGTGTGCAGGTACGGTCACTGTCCAGGTCTGAAGGTTGTGAGTCCCTGGAACTCAGAGGATGCCAAAGGTCTCCTTAAAGCAGCGATCAGGGACGACAACCCGGGTAAGACACTGGATTTAATCAGGTCAAAAATCATCTGTAACCAAAAGCTTTCAAGTGAAATAAATGATTATGGGTCGCTGTTGACTCATGTACAGAGGCTGCAGTCCTCCAAGCGAGCGGCCTGGGTTCAAATCTGACCTGTTGCTCCTTTCCTGCATGTCATTCTCCACGCTCTCTGTCCCTGATTTCTGACTCTATCCACTTTCCTATCTCTCCAGTAAAGAAACAAAATAAAAAGGAAGTTCATCTTCATTGCCTTAATGACTTTTTTTTTTTTTTTTTGCCAAATTCTGCAGCAACACCAGGCTAGTAAAACAAGACTAGGCCTTAAATTGGGATGAACTTTATTTTAAGTTTTACGGTAGTTATATTTAAATGAATTTAAAATTGCATCTTAGAGAAGAAGCTGCACTGACACATTTCAGTGTCTCCTGGGAGCGTGTAAATCTTACGAAAATATTCTTTTCCATGCCTCCATCTTCAACAGCTGTGACATCCCTCAGCGATGCATGAAGAAACTGTAAGGTCTTTCTCACTGTTTTTATTGAACCCAGCGTCCCTGTTTGTGTTGCAGTGGTGTTCCTGGAGAACGAGCTGATGTACGGCGTTCCCTTCGAGATGTCCGAGGAGGCACAGTCCAAAGACTTCACCATTCCCATCGGCAAGGCCAAGGTCGAGAGGCAAGGTGAGGCTTGCTCTTTGTACAGACACTTAAACATGGTGATACTATTTTAAGGGGGAGCTGAGACCCCCTGAGACTTCCGATTTATTAGTGTCACTGTGGTTATCCTGAACCTTTCTTTTCTTTCTGTCTGTGTTTCAGGGACTCATGTGACTCTGGTGACTCACTCTCGGTATGTCGGTCACTGTCTGGATGCTGCTGTCGTCCTCTCCAAGGAGGGAATCGAGTGCGAGGTAAAAAAAATAAATAAATGAGACTGAGACTGACCTGACAGTATCTTTTAGAAAGATGAAAAACATGGTGTCAGCGGTTTAATATATCTACTTCCTGTCTGTGTGTCAGGTGATCAACCTGCGGACCATCCGTCCTCTGGATGTGGACACCATTGAGGCCAGTGTGATGAAGACGAACCACCTGGTGACGGTGGAGGGCGGCTGGCCTCAGTTTGGGGTCGGAGCTGAGATCTGTGCCAGGGTCATGGAAGGTAACAGCTGAGTCTCTGATGGACTAAAGCTTTTTTTCAGTGTAGTACAATGTTTCTGTCAGCCTGTTGTTATCCAGTCAGGGGGGTTTCACACTAGGGACCCGCGCCCGGATCCGAGTAGGCTTGACCCCAAAGCCTGGTCCATTTGATCATTTTGAACACAAACGTAGCGTCCTCCGTTACTGTGCCCTCCCCTGAAGTCCTCTGGCGCCCCCTAGGGGAGGCACCCCTCACACTGAAGCGTCCTCCTTCATAGTAAAGAATGAGCTTAAGGAACATTTGTAGAATCAAGGGAACCAAACTTTAAGCCTCTGCTCTCTTCTTCCAGGTCCTGCCTTTAACTACCTGGACGCTCCGGCCACCAGGGTGACGGGCGTGGACATCCCCATGCCGTACGCCAAAATCCTGGAGGACAACAGCGTGCCACAGATCAAAGACATCATCCTGTCCATCAAAAAGACCCTCAATGTCTGAGAAACACACACACGTTCACACACACGCAGCACAGACCAACCTGAACCCTCTTCGTCTTGTACGCACAGATGGTGTAAACATCGTCAGATTAAGGAAAAAAAAAACGACTACCATGTGTAAATACCGCCAAACGCTCCTTTTAAAAACTCCAGATTGTAACGTTTTCCAGCCAGATGTTGGTCACTGAAGCGCACAGATGTTTTTCTGCATCCAGAGCGGTAGACACACAGAGTTCAGTCGAGTCGTCCACTCGTCTGTGAGAGGGGTTTCTAACTTGACTGAACTCTCTGTGCGGCTCTGGCTGCTCTCTCCACGTCATCCCCGTCTTCTTTTAGGGAGTTCTAACAACAAAACCATAGTGAGATAAAAACAGATGTTAGTATTTGATCAATCCGAAGGTCTAAGAGGGAGCAGAGTTTCACAACAGGGTTTGTTGTTTGCAGAATCCTGAACGTTTCACACAGAAAAGCTGAAATGGTTTATGTTCCACCTTTACTCTTAGACTACATTTACAGATTGATGACGATGACTTTGTGCTCCTCGTTGTTTTGTTGTTAAGCTCCGGTGTAAATCCAGCCACCAACCCATGTAATAATAATCGGTCTCTAAACGCTGCACTGGCTCGTGTCTAAACTGAGCGGTGAAGAAGAAAGAACCAATCGAGTGCTGGACATCGGAGTGTTGTCTGGAATATTTATTGTAGCTGCAGCACCTCTGTGGATGTTTTTGTTGCTGTAAATGAATCTGTTACAGAAATAAAAACCTTTCAGTCTAAACCTACTTACACATCTATTTCTGTTCTGCTTTATTTCTCTCCTTTTACTTCTTGTTCTGAGCAGGTCACAGCTTGCAGTGTCTGCTCAGCTTGGAAAGAAAGTCAAACTCTGCTTCTCTGAAGGTAGCTTTGTAGGAGTTTATCGTCTGCCCTAGAGTCACAAAACCAGAGAGTTAAGACTTCAATACCACACCATTGAAGATTAATAGATATTTATACAGTAGCAACAACAACATTAAAAATCTTACGAATCAAATATTGGATCATGTCTTGTTATAAATTGCATAAATTCGTTGGCAAGCTTTCACTTTGGCGAAAGTGTATATGTAATGCAGACTGAGCTCGCTCTCTCTCTCTCTCAGTAAAAATGTGACAGCTGTTTTTAAAGGTCACAGTCTCCTCCTCTTCAACCAGTTTAAATAAATCTCAGAGCTCCTCAAAACATCGGAAGTTTCTTGTTCTAAATCCACTCTGATCCTGTATTTGATCATGCCTATAAACCCCTCTATTTCAGCCCTGCTCAGAACAGGCTGTTTCTGTGTCTGTACCTTTAAATATGTAAATGAGCTGCATCTGACCAGCTGTGTCTGGAAGGGCTTGGGTGTACTCTGGCTTTCTCGCTCCATGTCCTATTGTTTACGGTGAGAAGGCAGACTCAGAGGGCAGAACAAACACCTAGCTGTGGGAATGTCACCCACCTGGGGGAGGGGTTACTGCCCTTTGCTATGTCATGAAGGGAAAATCTCCAAACGGCCTGTTTGAGCACACATTTTCTGAAAAGTGGAGCAGGCAAGAGACGGAGAGGATGGACTTTTCTCATCATTGGGGGATTTGTAGACAGACTAGAGACACATATTAGTGTTAGAGGAAAATAGTGAAGTGTGTTTTGCATGTGGCCTTTAAAGCTTTGTAACTTTTTGCTTTCTTTACGAACCTTATCTTTATACCTGGTCTGTCTGAGATAGTTAATTTAAAAGTTTGTACCTGATTAGTTTAAAAAACGGGGGGGGGGGGGGGGAGGAGTTAGAACAGGTGAAGCTTTAAACGTGTTTATTTAGCAAGCTTTTACAGGAATCAGCAGAGATCTACATCAGACACGCAGAACAGTCTCTCCACCCAAACACACAAAAATATAAACTTTATCTGATGAAGCTTTCACAACCTCAAAGATCAAACTATATACAGCGTCTCCTCTCATGTCGTTACAAGTGGAGGGATAATTCAGTAAACAGCAGAATGAAGGATTAATTGAACACTATCGGAAAATAACAGGATTGCAAACCTGCATTAGTGATTAAGCGTTTTTTTATTTGTTTTTGTAGCAAAAATGTCAAACCTGTTTCAGGCTTAATGAGGATTCACAGCTTTTCTTTGTAATTCATGACGGATAATAAAGTCTTTGGGTTTTCTTCTGAAAACATTTCAATGAGCATGATTCACACATTTCTACCTGTTAGAGACAAGTTGTCATGGAGATATTAGAAATATTTTTTAAGGAGCAGCCTACATTTCAACCATAATCAGGATTACACAGTGAAGTATTTTTAACCTTTAGATCTGCTGCACTTTTCCTTCAATGTACTTTCTACATGAATTCTTCCCCACAAGTGGAGTCTTTTTCTCTCCCTCTCATTCTAACATTTAGCCCTTTTCAGACTGTAAGCTCAGCCGCCATCACTTCTTTGTACATTCATAGCGATTCAGTGGCAGCGTAATGTTGGTGTCCCAGTTAAGTCTGTGAATTCACATTGTGTTATGATGTTGCAGAAGCGCGGCACAGCGGGAGCTCCACACGCACAGCACTGAGCTCCCCTGCTGCCTCTGAAGAGGATGCAGAGAGGGGAGTCACTTTATCTCCCTGTCAGGCCTCGGTGACATTCTTGAAGTTGAAGCGTCACAGGGCGGAAATTACCATGTCTGACTGTAAAGATCAGGGCTGATACCAATAATTAATTTTAAAGTAACAATTTAGCCAATTCTGGCATTTTTTTAATGACTATTGGGTTATTCTTCATGCTTTCCAAATGAGATATCAGATGTATTTAAATTATAGTTAGCAGTCCCTCCTCTTCAATGGAACATTACAAACTGCATGCTGCTGATCTTTTCTCAGAGACGCTGTACGACTTCCACACTGATCATGAAAAACCAATCAGTTTGTCCAACAGGTGACTTCTTCTGCCCCATAAAGAACCTCTTCTCCGAGTCAACTGTCCGGTTTATCAGTAAAGTTGATGCGACACAACAGATAAACAGCAGATACAGACATCAGTGCATGTTTCATTATTATCCCTAAAAACATCTTTAAAAGATCAGATTGTTTTGGTTGTTGTTTTTTACCCTGGTGGCTTATGAGGTCACTACACCAAAGTTTAAGAGCATGTGTGGAGTTAAACTAAAAATCAGCACATTTTTATGTATTTATTGTGCGAGGGGGAGGAGTTGAAGAAATTGTCAAAAAGCCCGTAATTCATCTCACCTCCCCGTCGCTGGATCACATTTACGTAGCTCCGTCCAGAAGTCTTCTCAGGATTTGAAAATGAGTTTTTTTGTAGTAAATTTAAAGAGAATTAAAAATGGAATTTATAAATGTGTGATGTGTGTGGTTGTTTTATTTATTGGTTTCAGTAGAGAAGTTTCCATCTTACAGGTTAAATCAACTCATAAATAAATGAAATGTTTTACAGCACAGGTCTTTAGGATTGCTTCTTGTGCGTCATCATAACTCCCCACCGCTAGTTTCCCATTCGTTTTGCCAAAACAACCTCTCTTGGATTTTTAAATTAAGTTTGTTTCTAGTCAAATTTCTAAAAAACTAAGCGGTCTGTAAAGAGAAACATAGTGAAGGCGCTGCTACCATCATGTATCAAAGGTGGAACAAAAGAAGACGTCGGCACGATCAGCAAACCTGAAACATTTTACCATCAGGGGGAAAAAAGGATGCAGATAATCATGATCAATAATCTGTTGCTGTTTTATTGTTTGTTCAAAGGAGAAATGTTTCTGAGTCCTTTAGATCACCTCACATGGCTCACATTAACATAAGATCAAAAAAATGAAAACTTAAAGCTCTTTTTAGTTTCCCTCAACAATGACTAACCTCCTTCAACTCCCAGAATGCCTTTGAACAGTCTCCAGGAAAAAAGAAGACGTGGCCTCAGTCTCGTTTCTGACTGTGATGGGGCACGTTGAGTTCCCGGTGCCGACTTCACAGAGTCTCAGGGAGCTGACAGGTCGGATCGTCCAACCTCCGAGTGTCCCTTCAGCAGGCCGAGCCTCACCACCACCACCCTCCTCTTCTTCTGCTCCGACCCTTCATCGTCCTCCTCCTCCTGCTGCTCCGCCTCCTCTCGCTCCTTCACCTTGCGTTTTCCTCTCTCCTTCCTCTTCTCCTCCTTCTTTTGCTTCTTCGCCTTCTTACGCTTCCTCTTCTTCTCCTCCTCTGCTGCTGCTGCTTGATCCTCGTCTTCCTCCATTGGCACATCGTCCTGCACCTCAGCCTCTTCGACTTCTTCCTCTACTGCCATCTCAATTTCCTGCTCTTCTTCTTCCTCTTCTTCCTCATCCTCGTCGTCTTCTTCTTCCTCGTCCTCCTCTTCTTCTTCTTCTTCTTCATCCTCCTCTATATCCTCTTCCACCACATCTGCCATCTGTTCTCCTTTAATCTGCATCTTCATTCTCTGTCCTCCGTTCTGTGACTGCAGACAGGAAAGGAGAAAAAAGTTAAGAAAATAAACATCTGCAGTGCTGCCACCTTGAGGATAAAAATAGATTACGCTTTGGTTAACAGAACAGAGAAGGATCTTTGATATTATCAGATCCATTTCAGTAGTGATCGCTGATGGAGTCACTCACACTCTTCTTGCTGTTTCGGAGCCGATGCAGAAGTAGCCTGACGGTGTCTTTGTTCTGACACAGGCCCATGGTGTTGAGGGCCTCGAGGGCGGAGCTAGTGCAGCCCTGCAGGCGCAGCTCAGCCCCCAGAGCCGCTTGCAGGAAGTTGTTCTTCCAGACGTTCCTGGTAAAGAGCGGGATGGAAAGTGCCACCACGGTCCGGCGCTCCAGCAGCGTCTGAGCCTGCTCCTCCGACAGCTGACTGCACACACAGCAAACAAACAAGAGCATGAGGTCTGAGCAGAAGTGGTGCTTTTAAAGGTTTAATTAATGTGCCGCCTGTCTCCGCTTAATGACACAAGTTAAAGCCATGTGGACAGCGTGAACTTAGCCGTCTTCCTGCATCTGACTTACTGTCCGCTCTTGGAGAGGGCGTTGATGTCGGGAAACAGCGAGGTGAGGCAGGTGGAGACAAGTGGAGCTTTCTCCTGGGCCCAGTCCAGACAGCGACGCCAGGGGAAGGAGGACAGCGGCTTCTTGCTCGACACCTTCTCCTGGAAAGGACTGTCAGTATGTCGTGTCAGTGCCTTCATCTGCAAAACATTTTTTTTTTTTTTTTTAAAAACAAGTTAAGAAGACTGAAAGCATGAAGTGTGTGTACTGTAAGGCTGTTGATGTCTAGGACTTGTATTTTTGAAAACTTTTGAAATCAAAAGTTTAAAAATCTGGTAACAGCCATGCGTACTGATAAACAGATACATCAACCAGGAGCTTCTGTCCTCACCTCCTCCTTCAGCTGTTTTCTCCAGAACTCCATCATGGGCTTGCGGGCTCCTTTGGCAGACCAGAGCATTTTTAAAGCGGCCTTGTAGCAGGACTTGCTCACCAGCAGGGCTGCTTTGCTCTTCTTCCCCATCCTGCGGTCATTCTTCCTCTTGTCTTTCAGTTTTGACTTCAGTCAGCAACACCAAACGAAAGAAAAAAATGAAGACAGAAAACCTGATGAAGTATGATCACTGTTGCTCTTTTAGACACTACACAGTGGTCAGAGTTGTGACTTTCTTAGCCAAATAAAACTGGAAAGTAGACGAGTCATATTGCCTTCCTTCATGTGTACAATTTGAACTCAGCATGTGGCATTTCATGCGTAATATTTATGTTTTTCATTATTCTAATATTCGTCTTGTAAAACCAAACTTGTACTTTATATCTTGAATAGAACCAGGAGATATAACTTTTTATCACCACTACGATTTTAAACCATCGTTATTTAAATGATCTACAGCATCGAAAAAAGTCCTGAAGCTTTAAATGACTACATCTATTTCATGAAACTGATGCAGAATCGGAAAGCTTCCTCCTGCACACAGTCTACGTTGCCAACTTACTTGTATGATTAAGACAGTGTGCAGGTCTTTTTCTGGTCACTTAAACCGAGGACATTACCCAACATTGGGTAACTAGGGCTTCTGTTTTTGGTGTTGTGGTCTTGAAACAGGCATAACTTTCAACCCTAACAATCTGGTTAGTTGCTAAACTGCATTTCATTGCTCAAGACTTGTACTTGTGCAATAACAACATTGTTGAATCCATCCAATCTGTGGGGGTTAGGATACAATCTCGCCTGAATTGTTGTTTATTCTGATAGCAAAGCTCAGGAAGGCTTCACATCCTGTCAAAGTTTATTGGGTGTTCATCAAAACAAAAACAAGAGGCGGGACAATCCGAGGGGAAACATAACACACCTGTTGAGTGACAGGAGGTTTCAGCCACAGGGACCTCTTCGTGCTCTGTTTGCGCTTGCATTTGCTCCTGATGACCTGCGCGCAGGTCTCACACAGGAAGGACTTGTCGTGCACGGTGGTCTCCGGGAAGACCCAGTGCACGGTCTCCGGGGTGGTGAAGGTGTACACCGCTCTCCGGTTGAAGCTCCGGCCCTGCCGCTCGAACTCACACCTGCAGCTGCCGCAGTTTCTGTCCTCCGGCCGCCGCACGGGGTTTCGACGGCGGGCGCCTGTTGTTCGAGACACCGCGGCGGAACCGGACAGGTGTGACGCAGCCGACCTTTGGGGGTCTCCGGTTGTCTCTTGCTGAGAGGACGCGTCCGCATCGTGTCCACCGAGGCAGTCCACCTCCGCACCCACAGCCGGCTCCGGAAGCTCAACCTGCAGGGTCGACTGCTCCGGAGGCTCGGCCGGTGTGGTAAAGCTCACCTGTGTGTGTATGACGGAGGAGGAGGAGGGGTTACCTGCCACGGCGTGGGCATAGTCGTGCTCGTTTGTCTCCGATTTAGGGCTGGTGTCCCCCTCGTTGGTGTCACTTTTCTCACTCGTCATTTTTAAGATCTTCGGTTCAACAAACAGCCGAAATACGCGAAAAGAAAAACTCGGTCATCGCTGAAGCTAACAGGGCAACAAGCTAACACTGAAGCCCGCCAGAATAATGTCCGGGATTAGAGACAACATTGAAGATTATATATCGCTTAGACGCTTTAACCGACGTGTGCAGCACACATAGTTCAAGAAAAGGAGATCAAACTGAGACACTTCTTAGAATAAATGGCTGCAGAGTGAATGGAAACCATAGCAGAGCTCAGAAAAAAAAAGAGGATGTCGCCACTAATAAACACAATGGTTTCCGTGTATCTCTTCACCTGAAGGCCGCAGCTAGCGCCATCTGGTGGTGGGGGTAGGTATTACATGTAGATGGAAAGGCAGGGGTGGGCAACTGGCGGCCCGGGGGCCACATCCGGCCCCCCATCAACCCTCAATGTGGTCCTCAGGTCAATTTTGACACATCAATTAATTGAAAACATGACAAAATCTGCCATGAAATAGTGAAAACCAGAAATATGTCCATAATAATATTTGATCACTGGCATATGTTAAGATAAATTTGAGACATAATTGACTGTAATCGTTTTTTGTATTCTACAATTTGGCCCCCTGGCAGTGAGAATTAAATGAATGTGGCCCTTGCTGTGACCAGTTGCCCATCCCTGTCCTAAGGAATATACATGATAAGATACATTTATAGCATCTAATAATACCTACTGCCACCCCCCCCCCCCTCCTCCCATGTGTATATATTAACCTGAACGAAGAGTTATACAAACCCCTGTGACTAGGTCAAAATGAAACCCCTACAAATAAAACAAATTAGACCAAGAAAATGTGCATAACCAGGGCAGGATTGTAATATTATTGCTGATTTATATTATGCGATACGAAAATCGGCAGCACTGTATGAGGAAAGAAATGTGATGTCCGATATGTTTCGATCTTGTGATAATGCTACGACATTTGATAGATAAACTAATACTAAATAATCCGTATTAGCTTTAGCTGTAAATTCAGAATTTTGCCATGTGTTTATTGCGAAAGATTATACTGAGATAACATTAGAATAGTACCTGATGGATGGATAAATAGAAGTTTATCCTATTAACCTGGTAGCAGACCCGCAAAACTTTGTGTACAATTATATTTGATCGTTATATTTGTATGTTTCTTTGTGGTTTTGAGAAATTATGATCTAAATTCAGTGTGGCATGGGAAAAGCTAAAAAAAAAAAAGACCAATTGTCACTGGACGGATTAATAAAGTTTTTTGGAATGCATTTAAATTCAACTTTATATATATAAAAAAAGATATATCTTATTTTGATAGGTACAGGAAGTGTACTTTCCTCTTTAGTCTAACTTGACTGTGATGGATGTAAATGTACGTGTTAGCTTGGAGCAGACCTTCAGGTGTGTTTTGTTAAAGCAGGTAAGACCGTTTAACATTTTTAAGTGAAATTAATCTTTCTTAATGACGGTGTGACGTGGCCTTAGTATAAATACCATGGTAACTAGCCAGCTGCCGTAAACCGCAGCTGGACGCTGTGATTAGCCTCATTCAGAAAGACAGCGACAGAGACCATTGTATCACTGCGTAGCATAACATACCCGGTTAACATCACCTTTAGACGTTTCTAATGTTCTTATTTCCTCGTTTATGTATTAATTATAAACAATCAGTAGCCTAAACAAGCAGGACTATGTACAGTCTTTAAATTGAACGCAGTGTCAAGAACAGCTGAAGATGCTCCACAGTGTTTGTTTTATTGCAGCAAAAATATGTATCGCATGTTGTTGTACTATAACTAATTTCATTGTCTGAGACATTGGGACATCTGACAGTAGTGAGAAAATTCAGATATATAATTTTAATTACAATTATTAATGATTCATAAATTGTATATAATATGGAGAGTCTGGCTGATATGGTAGTTATGAGGCTGATGCAGAATTGAGAGAAAATCAGACATCTTTTCTGTGTGGTGTTGGGTTTTCAAAGTCCAGATCTGGGACAGAAGATGAATCTGGATCCTAACCCGTTGATTCCCAAAATGGGGACGGTGGTCCCTAGAGGGGGCCAGAGGTTATGACAGTGGGGGTATGGCAAGGCACAGAAAGAAAATATGACGAGTCATTTCTTGCCCTTGGCTTCCCCTGAGAGCCACACTCCTTCCTTTTCCCACATCCTACCTGTGTGAGGTGAGTTTTTCTTCTGTTGCCTTAATCAACACAAAAACACAGATCAAAGCTGAAGTGTGAAAATGGAGTAAGAGAGTGTCAGTCTCACAGCTACAACCCCACACTGGAGAAGATCTGTGGCACGAAACATGCTCACACTTATTGCAGGACTGGAAGTCCTAAAAGACGATATTCACTGTTTTTTATTGTTTCAACTGGATTTGTTCATCCTCAGAGATATACTGAATGAAATGATAAAGTGAGCTTACTCTATGATCAGACATTAAGGAAACATGCTATGTTGAAGTGCTGGCTTCTCTGACAACAATGCAGCAGCCAGTATGTCCTCCTTCTAACTTTAGATTCTGGTCCTGAATGCTCTGGATTTGTTTGGACCAGAGAAGGTAGGCGGTTTTAAGGCACCCCTCACACAGCCATTTTGGACGCCCCTCGGTTTGCCAGATATGAGAGCAGTTATCAGGTCAAACCAACAGGTGTTGCAGCGATGGAAGCGGGTGAGAGAACTGGTTCAGATAGAAGTGATTGTACCCGACCTAAAAAGCCTCTGCATGTTTCTAATAAGCTCCACGAGCAGAAACGTGCTCAAAGTAGGATCAATATTGGATTTTGAAAAATGGAGAGAGGTTAGAACGCAGAAAGGTTTACAGACCGATGCAGAGCTGGCTAAACACTGAAGCTTCAGTGTCCACCACATGGCAACCTGCGTGAGCATCGACTCTAGAGAGGGGGGGGGGCAGCTCTCTACAATGTTTAGAATCGGGACTACAGTACCCATTTTCAACACTATGTGGCAGAGTAACATATTGCTCCTTTGACTAATAATAGAACATGATCTGCTCAGCTGTGATTCTCTGCTACGGCAGATGCAGACAGTGCTGAGAGGATACTAAATTGGAGTCAGCACGATTTATAGTGATGTTCATTCATGTTTTTTTAAGTGCATTTGTGATTTAAGAAACGACGTCTACAGCTCCTCCTCCTGTGTCTCTCTGGCAGTTTATAGACGCATCACGGACGCCAGACTAATCAGCCAGATGATGTCTGGGCCACTGCAACGCGGCATCAGCTGGCTGCTTATCTCCATGGTAACCGTCTCACAAGCTGTTCGTGCTCTCTGTTGCAGGTGTCTGTGGAAACGCACAAATGATCTTCACAACAGTCTGGCCTGAAGAGAACCAACACACAGAGACGACCCAGAGCTGCAGATGGAGAATGGAGACCTGGGTCACATGGTGTGTGTGCATGTGTGGCCTTTACCAGTTTCAATATGTCTGACATTTGAGTAATAGCAGCAGCTTTCATGCTGAGTGATTCTTTACATCTTTCTTAGTGAGGATATTTTGGTCAGTGCTGAGACTGTATATGAAAAGTGGACGTAGTCTCTTGGTTTCTAAAGTGAAGCCAATGTGGAATAGACTTCAACATGCATTCTTTCTTATGGCCACTAGTAGGCGACTCCACTTGTTGCGCAGACTATTGTATAGAAGTCTATTAGAAAATGGCGCTATTTCTCAGTTGGTTTCATACATCAGAAAACATTTGACTAAGGAGTTAAAGATCTCAGTCCCTAATTTCAAGTCTTCTTTAATGAAGCATCATGATCATTTTGTAGATTATGTTCCCATTATGGTAAAATAAATTATAGCTTCAATGTAAAATCTGAGGTGCACACTTCAAAATTTGCAACCCTTGTGGAGATTTTTTTAAAACCTACATTAACAGAGAGGGTTGAAGGTGTGCAGATGTTTTAAATGTGATTTTGAGAACAGCTGAAGATTGCTGTTTCACTAACTACATTATTGTTCCTGCTCTGTCCAGATGGGGGAGCCAGTGAGTCTGAATGTGGGCGGCTGTGTTTACAGCACGTCTCGGTCCACGCTGCTGCGCTACCCAGACTCCATACTGGGAGCCATGTTCAGAGGGGACATCCCCACTGTGAGGGACGCACGCGGGAACTACTTCATCGACCGTGACGGCCAGCTGTTCCGGTATGTAGATGCTGAATTATGTTTCAGATGACTCACATTTACCCTAAATGTCCGAATATTGATATCCATATTCTTTATTCAAAATGCTAACCGTGGGTGAGCATGCTTCTATACTAACATGCTTCATGTTACACATACTGACATTTTAGTAAAAAGCAGAGCCTGATTCATGTAGCGTAATTAAATTATTAAGATGTTATATCTTTATTTAACCTCAGATTTAAGAAGGGGCACCACTTCCTGTTAAAGGAAGAAAAATAACTTTAATGGTATAAGTTAATTAATTAATCAGTCAGTTTCATATCTGGAAAGAAGCAAGTTCTGGAAATGTTAAACAAGAAAACACACAGACAAAGTCCAGAATTTTATGTGTAAAATTTAATATAAAAAGGGGTAAACAATAATGTATAGATGAAACAGATAAAGAATATGATTACTATGATCAGGATAATGCAATTATAATGTATGGTGACATTATATATTTAGTAATGAGATAAGACGCGGTATTGTTTGAATGACTTAATCAGAAAATGGTCAAAAAGAAAAAGTTGATAAAGGAATTTTGGGATTCTATTCGGATTTAAAGGAGGGCTCTGAATAGACACGACTCAAGACTCAATCTTCCAACACCCCTTGCCACCAGCAGTCTTACTGTGAGATGTGTTCAATTGAACTCCGCCGGCTGGTCCCGTGTTTCAGTCTCTGGCAAGCGGTTCTTTTCAGGCCCAGAGAGGTCCACGGGCCAGATTAGATGCCTTGACAACTTGGTTGGAGTGTGCAGCTGGGATGGAGATTGTACGTCGGTTCAGCTGTCGTCTCAGAAGCTCCAAGAGGATCCAACAGGAAAAAAATATTAAAGAGTCTTTTGATTTGTCGATTTCCAATTCAGATTAACCGGATGACCATCTTGATGAATCCAAACTAAGGAATTGGCGTTCAAAATTGAAGAGCAAAGACTTTAGAGAAGAAAGTTCAAAAGCCTTGCTTGAGCCAGAAAGAATTGATGTTTCCAAAAATTGTGCGTGAAAAGGAAAGTTCGGCAGAGAGTCGTCTCTACGGCACAAACTTAAAAGAAGTGATTTGGACCGAAGTCCGAAGAGAAGCGAGCAAGAGCTGAAGCTCTAAACTTCACAAACCAAAAAAGAACTAAAAACTAAAAATCTGAGCTCAGTGTGAACTCTTATCAGCTGCGGCCAAAGGAGGGGGGACTGCAGGGGAAGGGTGACTCCCATTCTGACCGGAGGACAATTGTTTAAACTAAACCGAGTTTACTCAATAAGATTAAGAATAAGAATCTAAACATATATACGTCACCACACATTCATTTCGATATTAGTTCTATCAGATCCACGTTGATGTAGGTTCACGTCATATATTTAGACAAACATTTCTATCAGATTCATGTTGTGATGAAAATCACACCATCTGGAAACATCCTCAGTTAATCCCAGCCTTAATAATCCTTAATCCTTAATAAGACATATTAATAAAGTAGGAAAAGAAATTGGTGTCTTTAAATAACACCTTCTATAGATAATATCAAAGAGTATGCTTTATAACATGTCTAAATGTATAATTATGACGGTTACTTATTCATGGGTATTCTAACACTAGATGGCAATAGCGCTCCACGTCAAATTCCTATTAAACATAATATAACTCTTATTCCTATTCTGAAGATCAGATTTTAAGTTTAAAAAGATGATTATAATACATTCAATGTGACAAATATATACAAATATCTAGATGAAGAAAGACATAAATGTTCATTTGATGCAGAATTGAAAGCTCTGGTTTAATTCAGCTCTTCAGCAGTCCTTCAACAGATGGTCAATTTTACGACTTTGCAGAGACTGGTTTCGGTCACAGTTCATGTCTTTGGGGTCAATTCGTAGATAGCAGAGTGTTCTTTTTCCACTCGATTGTTTATTCCAGGTGTTGTAAAAGTTCATAATATCCTGTCTTCCAGAGCCTGTCTGAGAGGGAGACTTAAATCATTGATCAGTTCCTTTGTTTCTTGGTAAAATAAACCCAGATGTTAATCCACAGTCCTGAGTCCTGCAGGAAGAGAGGTTGTAAAACGTGGCTGCTGATAACGGCTACATTCACTCAGTCTGAGTTGTCATAAAATTACTTAACAAATAAAACAAACTCTTCCCATTTATGATACAACATAGGATTTTCTATGACGCCTAAACCTTTACCAAGTTGTGTTGGTGCCTACACCTAACTAAACGGTATTCATTTCAAAGCGCTAACCACGTGCTTGGTTGGTTTACAGTTTTTTCCAATTGCTAAAACACAATTTTGCAAACTATGCTGGTTTTATCAAAATGCTTAACACAATTCACAAAACCAGACACCCAAACTGCAAAATACCTCATATATCCTGCAAAATGAAGCACTGAAACCAAAACTACATATAGCATTATCAAAATCAAACTTTTGCACCAAATGGCACACACTTCATTCATATTACCAGATTTTTGTCTAACCAACTACACACTGTTGGGCATAATGAAAAGCACTAGTATGCTTTGCCATAATACTAAAATAGTTCGAATTGTAGAAAATTCTTCAGATTGTTCACATGCACAGAAATATTTGCAGATACACACACATGCTGTTGAAACATTTATTTTTTTATTTTTCACCAAACAAGTCAGTGCTACATATACCAGTACAGTAAAACGGCTCAAGTTGGGCTGCACTCTCTGTCCAGCCTCTCGCATTGTCAGCCCATGATGACATGATCAACTAAGGTTGCTCTGATTTTATTTGAAAGTTGTTGTCTTCTTTGGCCATGAACTCCTCTACCAGCTCTATCCCTACCTCACACTCTTCCTCCCCCTCTCATTCTCCCCCTCCCTCTTCTTCTTCCTCTCTCTGCAACCTCTTCCCTTGTTGTTGTAAAAAAAAAAAAAAAAAGGTGCTCACTTGTGGTCTTTTAAAAGTGCTTACTTCCTGATTGAAATGATAACAATTAACCATTGAGGTGTTTGGCCAGGTGGCACATACATTGGCCAATAAGCTCATGTAGTGTCATTTTGAATGGCAGTGTTTTGAGATGGCAAACATATGTCAGATTTCTGTCAGATTGTTGTGTCTTATGCAGAAAACCGTGTTCAGTTCTTTTAAAAAGTGCCATTTTGAATTGCAAAATGTGTCTAAAGCAGAAAATGTGTTAAGACTTTTGGAGACTTGAGAAGAGGTTTTGCTCTCAGTGTGTTAGTTTAAATAATTGTGCTATGCATGTCATTTTAGTGTGTTAGCAATTGGAAAAAACTGTAAGTCCTTTGTAAGGTTTAGGAAAAGTTGATAAATTGGGTCAAAGTAAATATTGAGTACAGTCTGACATTTGGTTTTATACAGGACAGGGTTGGCACAATAGAGCCATCCAATCACAGCACAGCAAGACAGGATTACTAACAATATGGTTCCATTAAAAGCAAATTGAAACACAGGAAAATTTGCCTGTACTCATGTATTTTAAATGGATGCTTCGCTGCTCAGTGCATGCTGCAGTACCTATCAATGCCACTTTTGTTTGTACAACTTTTCTCCCTCATTGTGTCATAATGAGTCTTCATGAGTCATGATGAGTCATGTGACATTCTTGTTAGGAGCTGTTTAATGAGTTGAAAAAATGAATAACCACTTAAGCCGGGCGGATGCTAGCTTGGGCAAATTGGTCATGTGCAGTGAGTCCACAGGGTTAGAAAAAGAGTTCAGCCAGAGTCGAGATAAAAAAGTGATCATGTTAAAAAATGATGACAAAAATAATCTTTAATATTATAGCACAGATCTAAGTTAAGACTGGAGTGAAACAACTTGGAGTAAGGGGACAAGGTAGAGAAGGTGTCTTTCTCCTGTCCTGAGCGTTACTGACAGCTGAGCTCAGAGTCTTACAGAGTCTCATCAGCTCATAGAAAGTATATTACTGTAAGATGGATGGGGCAACAGCCGCCTGGGAGTAAAGCAAAACGATTAAGAGCTCCCCCTGCTGACGGGCTGTTGTATGGCCATAGATCCCGCCTCCTCCATGTTAACAGATCTGTTGTGGTTGGTTATTGTCATGCTGAGTTATGTCCAAGTGTTAATTTTTCTGAGTAGTTTTGTTCTAATTAGTTATTTGATTCAAAAATGCAACATTATAAATGACAGCTCTGTTGACAAATGCTCCTCCTTGCTTTGTCTTTTATGGGATTAGCAGAGTAAAGGAGGAAAGGTGGGTGGAGCAAGGTGTGGCGTCAATTCAGTGGTTCCACCTGCCAGCTTCAATCTGCGCATTCACTTTAGTACAAAAGGAGACAGCCAACCACTCTGCTGTCCATATTAATATAAAGCCGATAGTCTGGACTGATCCTGTCTTTGTTCCTGCTCTCTCAGCTACATCCTGAACTTCCTGCGCACATCAGAGCTCACGCTACCGTGCGACTTCAAGGAGACTGAGCTGCTCAGGAAGGAGGCTGACTTTTATCAGATTGAGCCCCTGATGCAGTGCCTGGGAGACCCCAAACCACTGTTGCCTTATCCCACCAACACCTACGAGGAGGTGGTGGAGCTTTCCAGCACCAGGAAGCTGTCCAAGTACTCCAACCCTGTCGCCGTCATCATCACCCAGCTCACCATCACTACCAAGGTCAGTGTGAACAGTTCAGGTTAGAGCTGTAAATCACACCCAATCACAGAAATCTGCTTTTACAATAATACATTTCTGTAAACTGACTGTTCTCCATTTTCAGCAGACAGCTCTTGGTTTTGCCGACATTAAGTAAGCAGCACTCTGCAAGTTTATTAACATCCCAAATATGAAGTCTCATTCTGGCTACAATTTCAGAAGCTATTGTCAGCTTTCATTGGGTTGTCTTTTCACCCTTACAAGCCAGCAAAGCCAGAACCTAAACTTTGCCTAAACCATTGCAACTACAAATGCCTTGCATCTAATTGTAACTTTAAACAGAAATGATTTAGCATTTTTTTAAATGAAGATTTGTGTGGAACTCATACTTTTTGATTGTGACTTTCCTGCTGTCACAGCTGCAGCTTCACCTGATTTAATATTGATTTTAAAGTTAAGGTTTAGGTTAGGGAGTGTGCTATGAGTGAACTTAACGACTTAATGTTGTCACCCTTGTGACAGTCTTCTCCAGTCCACCAGTTACTAGTCATTTAAATTAGTTTTTGATCATTTTATCAACATAGACCCATAATTCCGGGTACTGTTGTGTCTTAGCTGTAATTCTGCAACCCGCCACCAGACGGGGCTATAGTTCTGGTTAATGGACCTGCTCTCCTCGCTCTACTACCCGGATGTAAACAGAGGGTGCGTTCGAATTGTCCCTCCTATCTCCTTTCACTATCCACTTTACCTTAACCCCGGAAGCATTTAAGTGGCGGCCATGACAAGAGCCGTTCAAATTCTCTAAAATCTAAGGAAAGGTGGGTCACTGCTTCCTTTATAACCTTCTTTAGCATAGGATACACTAGACCATCCTTTACCAAAGGAGATGAGATATGACGCCCCACAATTCCTTGCGGCCGCAACATTTAAAGCAAGTCGCGCATCCGACCGTTCACGGAAATGAACGATGATTGTAAAGTGACACAGATCATGTAAGAGATAAAAGATAAGAGACATTTTTATCCAGATCATGTTTTAGTCAACATATTTCATTCAATTAAGGGTGCTATGTGCAGTTGTACATTTTTATGCTTAAAACATTATGTGTCGGTTATATCTTACATAAATGTAACAATTAATTTCGTATTTATTTTGATGTTGATTTCTGATTGGACAGGAAGCTGATGGTTTCACTTTTGTTACTTGTAGTCTGGTATTCTATATTTATTTTATTTCAATCCCAACCTTGTGGTAATTAGGATTATTTCACCGGTAAGAAGGCACAGGGGAGAGTTTTTTAGATGCGTTTTTTGTAGTCCATTTTCGGAACATTGTAGTTTCAACACGGCGGACCCACGTCATTAACCTCCGCCGGCCCGTCGCATTTAATGACGTGGCCTAGTGGAAAATGCGGTCGGATTGTCAGAGCAACGAGATCGCCTTTCCCTAAGTCCTTTATGAATTCTCCTAACATCTTTCCTTGACCTCATGACGTTTTTCCCAGGGTTAAGGTAAAGTGGATAGTGAAAGGAGATAGGAGGGACAATTCGAACGCACCCTAACACAGTAGATGTGGCAGCTCGGCTAGTGGTGCTAACGTTAGCCACACTCTGCAAACCAATTTGATATTGTTTGGCGGCAGAGTCACAAAGTGCAACACATTGAAAACTGCTGTTTTTTAATGAATAACGTGAAGAAATATTTTGAAAGGAAATTAAATAAATTACACACACAGTATGATTTTTGATGTTATTAGCTGTATTGAGTAAATTTAGCTCAATATATAAAGTCTAAAGTCTAATATTGACTTTTTACTGTGTGTTTTCTGGCCAGTCTACCTATTCTGAATTTACATTTCTGTTAAAATAATAGCTAATTAGTTACTAGGAACATCCCTTTTATATACGTATATAATATAAATACTGTGTTCTCAGAGTGTCTAAGTCACATCAAAGATCTCTCTGTGTCAGGGATTAAAGTTGTAGGAGTACAGATTCGTGATTAAGAGTGGGCTGAGCACACAGCTTTGGGGGGCTCCAGCAGTATAACAGAGGAGTCGTGACTTACAATCCACACTTTCTGTTGTCTCTACGAGAGTAAGTCAAATATCTAGTTTCAAGGCCCGGTTCTCAGCCCAGATTTTCATGGGGGAGATTGTTCTGAATGCTGAGCTGATCTCAACACAAACATTTTTTTAATTTTTCAAAATGTGTGAAGACTGAGCGGAGCAGCTGTGGAGATGGCACCCTCAAACTTATGAGGCTACAGGCTAGCTGGGATGTTGTCTGTGAAGTTGAGGAGAACCACTCCCTCAAAGCTACAGGGTAGTAACAAAGATGAAAGTGGCTGTCTTAAAGGAAGTGGTGTCGTCTACTGTGACAGCTAAATGTGAAAAACACTTGATTTTTTGGTAATCAGCCAGGTATATAGTCAGGGCAATCAGCTTTACTCACACCACTGTCAGCGTGGTTCTTTTCACCTTCACTGTCAGTACTTAACAATTGCTTATCCACTGGAGGCGGAGTGGACTTGGCAGCTGATTTTTTTGTTGAGTAGATCAAAGAAAATAAAAGATATGAAGCTCATCTGGCAACACAGTCTCACACATGATTGTGGTTCCTGCTTTCCAAGCCTCTGATGGTTTGGGTTTCCTGATACCTGTGTTTGGTGTTGTTAGTGTTATGTCTCTCTACAAGGGTCAACAGATAGCTTAGCGGTATCCTACGCCTCATGTATGGAGGCTATAGTGGTTGTTGCAGCAGCCCTGGGTTCAAGTCTGACTTGACTCTCTGTTGCATGTCGTCTCTCCTCCCAGCATTTCTTGCCTCTCTTCAGCTGTCTCATCTTAGAAGGCAAAAATGGCCCAAAAAGTATCTCAATAAAACGTTTTGTTTTAAAGTCTCTCTACAATCTCACTTGATGCCACAACTTTGCCTCTGTATCTCTTTTCCCACAGTTCTAGAAAATGTCAGGACAACCTGCCCTGAAATCTGTTTAAATATGTCAACCCTTTGAGCCCTCATTGTGCCCTTGAGCACCAGCATGTGAGATTTATTGATGTGTAAAATGTTGCACATTCTGCCTTTAATGTTGGTTGACATAAAGCCACTATTGGTAGAAAAATTCAAGCAACCTTGGCTTTGCTTGTCAGGTCATTCAGTAGAATGAGGTGTACCTATGTTGGAGTAGAATGGCGTCCATGTCTGTAGAGATGCTGATTTAAGGAAAGTGAAAAAAAGACTTAAGCCAACCATAAAAACATTATCGACAAATAATTTAAAAAAAATATATATATTATAGACAAATAGTCCTGTATCTCTCCTTCTCTTTTAAGATCCGTGCTGTTTTGGAGTCCATCTCTAGCGGTTTCCCAAAGTGGAACAAACACATGATGGACACCAGAGACTACCAGGTGTCTTTCACCTTCGGACCATGTGACCACCAACAGGAAGTCAGCCTGCGTGTCCACCTGCTTGACTTCATCTCCCAAGCTGTATGTCGTATTAATCTTATCTTGATCTTGTTTAGAAATCTTGTTTACTTCTAAAAAGCTGTTTGTATTGGACCACGTTTTATAGCGCAGTTATTGTGTGTTTGCTCAGATGTTTCAGTTCAACTTTCCCATTTTATTTCCCAGGGTTTCACGATACGTAACACACGTGTTCACCACATGAGCGAGCGAGCCAATGAGAACACAGTGGAGCACCATTGGACGTTCTGCAGACCAACTCACAAAGTCAGAGACTGATGTATGAACTCGTGGATGGACAGACAGACGATGTCATGTCATGAGTATATGCAGACAGAGTGGTCTACACTCCCTCCCGCCCACTACGCTCTGCCAATGAAAGGCGTCTGATCCAACCTTCACAACAGGGTCCTAAGTCTCTGACTAGACTCTTCTCCTCTGTCGCCCCCCGGTGGTGGAATTAACTTACAAACTCCATTTGATCTGCAGAGTCCCTCTGCACCTTTAAGAAAAAGCTAAAGACCCAGCTCTTTCATGAATACCTACTAACTTAATGATGATGGTTTTGATATCATTGATGATGATGATGGTTGTGACAATTGTTTTTGTTTGATAACGATGACTTATAAGATGGTTTCTATACTGATTAGAGCTCTCAAGAACTGCCGTCAATGTTGTGCTTTGCCTCTGGTCACTTCCTGTCAGCACCTGTGTGTCCAATCGGGCTCAAAGCTGATCGTTTGCTCTTACTGACATTGTTCCCTTTTTTCTAGATCCTTGCTTGTGTTGTTCTTACTCTCTGATGTACGTCGCTTTGGATAAAAGCGTCTGCTAAGTGAATTGTAGAAAGAGACTCATTGTTGGTTTTGTTGATTGATGTTTATTTTTTCTACTGTGTTTTTTTTTTTTTTTTTTTTTCTTTTTCTGTCTTCTCTGAGCTACAGCACAATGTGAGGTTACTTGACAGCTAGCACATTAGCTAACTATTAGCTATGTGATTCCATGTATTGCCTTTGCCCAACACGTACACAAGTTGGCAAAAGAAAAAAAAAAGTTGACCGTAGTCTAATCTGTTTGCTTTTTCGCACATGCACTCCTAAAAATTTCTTGAAATTTTCAGGACAGTCATTCTACGAAATTACAATGTGATGTTCATAACCAATCCAAGATGGCTGCCCAAGCAACAGAGTCTGCTGTGATGTATGGACGTATTCACAGTATCATTGAAAGAGTGTAAAGGAGCATACATGCAAGCAGTGGAGTACAAAACAGGCTTATGAAGTGCATTAAGATCCTCCTGCTGGCATTCCCACATCAGCTCAGCCAGACTTCTTGCAGACTGTATACTTAAAGGTCACATATTCTTGTCCTCTTCAATCAGTTTAAATAAGTTTCAGAGCTCCTCAAAACGTGTGTGAAGTTTCTTGTTCTAAATCCTCTCTGATCCTGTATTTGATCATGCCTATAAACCCCTCTATTTCAGAACAGGCTGTTTCTGTGTCTGTACCTTTAAATATGTAAATGAGCTGTGTCTGACCACGCACCCTCTCTGGAAGGACTTGGATGGCTCTGTCTTTCTCGCTCCATGCCTGATTGTTTATGTTGAGAAGGCAGGCTCAGAGGGCAGAACAAATACCTAGCTGTGGGAGTGTCACCCACCTGGGGGAGGGGTTACTGCCCTTTGTGATGTCATAAAGGGAAAATCTCCAAACGGCCTGTTAGAGCACACATTTTCTGAAGTGCATTGCATGTGTGAAAGGGGGTATATTGTGCTTCTAACTGTGGAAACCGTTTGGTAAAAGCCTTGTACCGTTTAAAATTCACAATCACAAAGACTGATTGCTGGTGGATAAATTGGATAATGCCCAGGTAATGTTTCTTTGCAGGAAGATGGTTCAAAAAAAGGACAATTTTTCTCCATATTGATGTGTTAGAACTTGACTGGCCTGCAGAGGTCTGACATCAATCCTACACAACACGTGAGCCACACGTTAATACCAGCATCAGTTTAGGACTTCACTTATGATCTTGTTACTGAATGTGCACAAATCAGGCAGGTTACACATTTTAAATCATTTAAAATGAAAGCTTGCAAACAGTAGATTTGAGGCTGTTTTGGCTTCTTGTTTGGTATAATAGAAACATCTGGCATATCAGTTCTGTTATAAAACTGTTATACAATAATGAATAAGAATGTGAATAAAATAATCTGGAAAAAAAACAATTTGAGGCACTGTTTTGACTCACCCTCAGATCTCACTTTCTACATCCTTCTACTACGTCGTTCTTCCCACTGTTCATATCACACAGAAGTGTATTCGATGGGGGACAGAATCAACAGTCTGCATTCTGAGTAAAAACACATTCAAAGCTTTCAATGACTCATCTGACCAGGCTACAGCAGTCTGAATTATAAGTCCCCCGAAGTCATTGAGTTTCCTCGTTAGGTGTTTCTGTGAAGTCATCAACCAAAATTAAAGTTAACACTACAAGCCATCATGAGATGTATTAGTATCACGGAGTCGTGTGTGCTGGCTTTTTTAATGGGCTAGTTTACAACTGATGGCATGACAATGTTAATATGACAGCTCCCACTTTTAATGGTTGGTTGGGAACCAAAGACACAAATTTTAAAGTTCCTGCGGGTAACTGGCCGTGGTTATAAAATGAAACTTCAAATCTGTGAACCCATCGTTTAACTGCACCATAGCAGAGAAAGATTTACTTCATGCTGTACCCTTTTGACTGAAAATCAGGGGTGACCGTCGCTCAGTGTAGAGTCAGTCGTATCTCTTGAAGAGCTACCTGAAGTGTTAGCATCGACTGTAACGCTCTCTGGATGCCTTTGTGGGCATCCAAAGATTATTTAATTTTAAGTAATGTCTTAAAACTAATATATCTTCTTTTAAAGCTGAAAACTCTGCTAATCCCCTCTCTTTAATTAGAAGTGTGTTTATAGTGTGTAAACTGTTGGTTTACAAGTTTAGTTTAATGTAAATTAATGCAAACAAGCACAGGGTTTGCTGCATATTCAGCCAGCTCATAGGGAAAACAAGGTCATGCTTGTTTTATCATGCACTAGTCTATCATGGGTCATGTCTAGTCTATCCACCAAGTAGGTTCTTTGAAGTCTATGTGAATCAATCAGCAATCTCTGGCGTAAAACAGTGAAGCCAATGTAGAAATACCCCCCAAAAAAACTGCAGTTCCTCGAGAGTCCACTTCAGGATGGCTTCAAAAACCAAGGAATCCCTTTTTGGAACTATATTAAAATGCCCATTTTTGACCCTCTGTCTGGTGTAAAGTTATTTTTGTTTTCATTTTTATGGTAAATGGTAAATGGACTTGAGCTTGTATAGCGCTTTTCTAGTCTTCTATTCAAAGCGCTTTTACACCACATGTCACACATACACATTCACACACTATGTAAAGTGGCCATCAGAAGTAAGTAATCCCATTCACATACATTCATACGCCTTGGGGTTTAGAGTCTTGCTCAAGGACATAACAGACATGTGGATGCAGGAGCTGTGGATCAAACCCCCAACCTTCCAGTTGAGAGGCGACTGAGCCCAGGGTCATTTCCTGTTTTATTTGGTCTTCTAGATCCTGCTCCTCATGTTTCCTGCCTTGTGTGTCAGCCCTATCTTGATTGAACCCACCTGCATCTCATGCAGTGTATTTCTGTGTATTTGTGTATTTCTTCCCTGTGTATTTCTTCCTTGTGTCTTTCCTCATGTTGCCAGTTTGCTGTGTTTTTCCTTTGTGTAACCTTGTCCAAGCTGTTTCCTTCTGAGTTTCTCTGTGAATGATTTCCATCTTTTGTTTGACCCTGCCTTTGCCTGCTCCTCTGGATTTGTTTGCTGATTGGATTGGATTTTCTGTGTACCAAACCGGACTGAATAAATATCTGCCTGATATTACTCTGCCCCTGTGGAGTCTTGCTTTTGTGTATACTTCTTGTCACATTTTTAGAGTAGAAATAAATATGTTTACAGACTGGTTCAAAGAGAGAATTTGGTATCAATTATTTACACACTGTAAAGGGGTCGAATTTTTTATCCATTCTGCTCTTATTAAGCCTAAGAGGTATTCATATATTTGCATAATTAGAGGTGTGGCTAAGATGACCCACAATTGGACATGTAGGCTAGCTGTTTCACAGGAGGCTTTAGGTCCACCTTAGCTCAACTTCTTAGACTGTTTCTAGATTAATTAACTGTAGTCAAGTCAAGTCACATAATGATGGACGGGGGGAGGATGTTCACCAGTTTAGGGGCTTTGACTTCAAAGGCACAGTCACGTTTGAGCTTGAGCCTTGAGCGAGGGACAGCCAGAATTGTTGGAATGTAGGTTAAGATAGAATTTCCAATATGGCGACCGCCATCACTGAGCTTCATAACGCCTCTTCAAAAACCAGTGGGTGACATCACTGGGACTATGTTCCTTTTTTTTTACAGTCTACGATATGAATACACCCTTTTAAGTGCAGTTCAGGACTGATCAAGATCTGGAGAAGTATAAAGACATCAGTGGGTGGTTGTACTTACAAACTCAAAGTTAGCAAAATGGCTGCATCATGTGGGTGCCACAGTTACACCCCCTCATTTACAGAGCACTGATAACAGCACAACGTGAAGAAAAACAGCCCCCTCATTCATTTATGTGTCACATCATGGACGGAGAAATCGTAGCTAAACAAATGAAATATGCTTTTGCAGTAATAGTACAACTTCATCCAGGAGCATCATCTATGAATCTAAAACATTGTTTAATTCCATTGCTTCCAGTTTGATCCACTCATGAAAAGACAATGAAGAGTGAACATCTGGAGGGACATCTGTCCACATTTCAAGTTAAGCAACATAATCAATAACCCATTAGACGAGTTCCAGTGTGTTTTACAAACGAATGTTTCCAATATTTGTGCTGTTATTTAAGGATAAATTAAATGTATCTAGCTGAATCCTTTACCAAACAGCAACGCTAACTTAGATGTGGTTTAATACAAACGTTAGCTGTTGTCTAATGGTAGTGAATGTCAATTTATGTGCAAAATTAAGCTACAAGCTAACTAAAGTGCACTAACATTAGCTTACTAACACAACAATGCAGGCCACAGGCAATTGCATCTCGGGCAAAGGACAATTTTGTCCACCGCTTGTGTTTAATGACGCTTCATTATGGTGCGTTCTAATTCATAACTCCTTTGTGCGTATGCGAATGGAGAGGGGTTGGAGGAGTGTTGCTGGAGGAGAGCGTATGTCGCCAAACAGCAGTTTGTTTTGGTTTCATGCTGGTGCTCAAAGGCGACATCAAAAAGTGGCACATTCATCTTTACAGTGTTTTAATTCTGTCAAATGTTCATATAAATGTATGATTGTAAGCAGCCTTCTTTTAATCGACTAATTGATGATTATAAAACGTAGGCTGTTTACAGAAAGTTGCCGTAACCTTTGTAATGTCACTCCACTTGTTTTGTGGATTATCATTTCAAAGCGTCAATCTGAAATGATGCAATCATTGGTTTGTTTGTTTTTCAAGTTAGAAGTGACTTTGTTTTAAGGAGACGGCTGATAAGCACTGTAATGCCATTATCCTAGCTGTCAGGTCAATATACCTACAGGTTGTAGACGACTTGAAAATTAGAATTTTTATCATAAACTCACTCATCAAATGGCCCCTGCTGGCCATTGGACAGAGTTGGGGCAGAAAAATATATTTCATAAAAGTATGGCTATTGTTTCCAAATATCTTTGTATACCTAATGACAATAGATGTATCACTCAGGTGACCCTGTACGATACTCATCTTTGATACATCAGATCTGTTTTTTACATCAGACTGGGTAGAAATATCAATCCAGAGCACATTTCTCCAAACACAGTATTTTTAATTTATGCCAACTAATGCCTTAAAGGGGCTATATGTAACTTTTTACATGTATAAATCATTTTTTATCGCCCATTAATAAGCGAACGGTTAACTGATGTGAAAAAGTAGATGTTCACTGTCTATCTGTGTTGTCTGTATAAAAAGTTTCCCCGGGTCGTATTTTCCGCGAAAGCTCCAGGAAGTGACATTTTATGCACGTTCTCAACGTCCTCCTCACTCTGCTCCGCATACAGAGATCAACAGTACATACTCATTTTGAGCTGTTTAAAAGTCGATTTTCTTCTGCTGGATTGCATCTTAATGAAAATAAATTGTATAGGTTTAATAGCCTACCATTCCATCACTTTTGACCTGCAATATTTTAATTCTGATTAAATATTGAATTAAAAGACTTTACCTGCTGACGCGAGCAGCTGTTTTCTCTTACACCACTTCTCTCTCCTTTGCCGCTGCGCTGCAGCAGTTTTACTTTTTTTTCCTTCTTAAAACCTATTCAAATTCGCCGTAGCTTATGGCCACATGAAGATATTGATGTATTTCGAGATGGTTAAATTAGGAGGCTCTCTTTTTTGTCACCTGTTGCCATGGTGAATCGTAGAATCGAGGCTCTATTCATGTTGGCTTTTTATCGTCGTGGTCCACGCGCTGAACACCGAGTGGACCTACTCAGAGTTGATTTAACTAATTCAAATCTGCTGATCTGGAACCCGAAAACTCAGAGTTTCCCATCTGAGAATAAATCAACTCAGAGATCAGGGTTAGACTGAGGGTTTGTTGAACCTTCTTTCAGAAACGGGCCCCAGCTCTTTTGTGAAGCGTCTCGCGATAACATTTGTTATGAATTGGCACTTTACAAATAATAATTGATTGATTGATTGATTGACTGATGTAAAGGTCAAAAGGGCTTGGCAGTGAAAGCTAGCCAATTTAATTGTGATTTTATCAAAGGCAAAATTAAATTTTACGATAAAGGTGATGCCACCAATAGCATTAAATAGATATGCAGGGAATGCATTATATGCAAAAAAATATCATGATCCATTTAATTTTACAAAAAACTGTTCAAAACAGTGAAATCCAAGACCTCAAGACCACCTATTGTTTGTTATTGGGTTTAAACCGACAGACACGAAAATAGCGTAAGCCCCGCCCAGAAATGACGTCACATAGTTATTTGGTGATGTGGTGGAAGCTGTTTTCTTTCTTAATACTTTATGTTATGACAAGTGCGTGTTAGGCCTAGGATTTCTTATATCCCCCCCACCCCCAAATGATTGTATTTAAAATGATGATCAGTTAAACATAAGATTGTATTTCTGTCATTTGTTCCCCCACCCCCTCGGCGGGGTTACCAGAGCCCGCCCCCCCCCCCTCCGCTCTTTCCCCGGCAGCCTCCGCCTCTTCTCCCTGGTCTGTCATCCACACCGCTGTTGTTGCAGCCATTTTACTGTGGAGCGTCGGCAACAGCGGCGACCGGAGGATGCCGAACCAGCAGCGTTGAAAGGTAATGTCGCCTTTTTTTGTGGAGCGCTTTCATTCGCAGTGTGTGTAACCCCGACTCTACCGACTCAGAAAATCCGTCGGATAATGTGCGGCGAGCCGGAGGGCCAGAGGGGCTGAGGAAGCCTGTGAACTAGTGTCTGCTCAGACAGACAAGAGGAAAGATTGCTGGGATAGTGTTTAACGACCAGTGCTTGTCGTTGGCACTTCACAAGTCTGTGTAAAAAAAAAAGAAAGACGATGTCTTTCATTAAATCACTAAAAGTTGTAAATGAGCTTGTATGCTGCTGGCACACGAGTGTATTTTTTAGTATAGTTTTAGTGGTCTGATTATTTAGGGTTCTCAGAAAACAAATGTTATTGGTGTGTTCGTTAAGGGGGCGCTAGAGAGCTGTTACGACGTATGTTTGCGCACTTTTTGTTTTGGTGGGGATGGGGCTTATTGGCTTGACCTTTTGGTAGCCTCCCCGATGACTTTTAGGAATTTAGGAACAACAATTATTGGTTTCTTTGTTCTTCTCAGTTGGGTGAATAGTCTTTTTTTGTGTGGTTAGCTTGTTGTTAACTAGCTAGCTGGTTAGTCGTAGTCAGACTGGCCTCAAAGCGGTAATCTGTGATTAGCTAGCTGGCTGTGACTTCAACGTTTTAGTTAAAGGCTGTGTTCGAAAGCTTGTTGTTAACTAGCTAGCTAGCTAGTTAGTCGTAGTCAGACTGGCCTCAAAGCGGTAATCTGTGATTAGCTAGCTAGCTGTGACTTTAACGCTTTAGTTAAAGGCTGTGTTCGAAAGCTTGTTGTTAACTAGCTAGCTAGCTAGTTAGTCGTAGTCAGACTGACCTCAAAGCGGTAATCTGTGATTAGCTAGCTAGCGGTGACTTTAACATTTTAGTCAAAGGCTTGTTCCGAAACCACATACTACAAACTTCTTACTAAATTCTCAAAATATATATACTGCATACTAATCTGACTGTTAGTATGTCGTTAGCAGCATGCTAATATACAGGTCACGCAACGTATTTCCAGTCAGAGCTCCGTTCGATGAGCAAGCATCAAGCTAGCACGACCTTTGATCCGTTAATGTATTTCAACAACAATATGCAAATGTTCATTACTACGTAGTTATTTCAATATTTTTTGTCAACATGTAAAATGTATTTCAGCAGTGAATTTTGGTCGCTGGCTGGCTGGCTGGCGAGCTCTGGGATTGGATAGTCTGGGTGCCGCAGTGCATTGTGAAACAGTTTAGTATGATCAGTATGCTCCTGTTTAATTCTTAATGTTCTGACTGATCTAGTATACATCCGGATATTTCTCACATAAACAAAATTGCATCCTAGGATTTTGGATCATTCTACATCACATTGAGTGTGAATAGTATGGAAGTATGTGGATTTGGACACAGCCGAAGATTGTGACTAGGTAGTAGCCCATTGGTTACAGATTTATTTTGTCAAGCTAGCAGCTTTTTAGTTACTGATTGATCCCCACGGGATCGTTGATGGACGGCTTGCCTGAACAACACCCCCCCACCCCCTTGCTCCCCATCCCTCTTCCTGCATTTTATCCCATCTCTACCCCTATCCCTTTCCAACCCCGGCGCAGTCTAGGCCTTCGAAGGCTGTTTCATCATGAGCCGGGGATCCGGCCGAAGATTTCTGCCTTTTAATAGGGCAGTTTTTTCTTAACATTGTAACTTTTGCTGTTTTGCTAAAGTGCTCATGATGGATAGGCCGAGTCTTTGTAATATAGCAATAAGTAAGGTCTTTTACCTGCTTTTTGTTACAAAACAATGAGTATGGTCTTTTTACCTGCTCTTTTGTAATGTTAAAAGACAAAGAGTAAGGTCTTTGTAAAGTGTCTCGAGATAACACTTGTTATGAGTTGACACTATACAAATAGAAATTGACTGGTTCATTGAAAATTGATTGATTGTGACTGGCAAGCTTGTAGCTAGTTAGTCACAACTTCTTTGTGACAACTTCTTTGTGACTAGCAGCCTTACCTAACAGTAGGTGTCGCGAGTGAGCATCAGCGTAAAAATCAGCCTGATTCTATTGTTGGCAGTTGACCTAACTGCCCGCGAGTGACGTAGCGCTAAGCGCCGTTTTGACCCCGACATCCTGTTTCTATTTTCCTCTCTGTTGTTCGCGTATAGAGACAAGGAACGAGGAAGGAGGGGGAACAACAAGGCACTGACACTCAGCACTTTTCTCACTCAGCACAGCTTGTTAGGTTGTTGAGATAACAATGTCTAAGTAATATCCACGGCCGTGATTGAAATGTTGAGCGTTGACTTGTGTCAACACCACCAGAGAACAACATTTTTTTGGCTCACCGTGAGCTGTTTAAGATTGGCTGTTCGGAGGTTTCATTTATCTCCAGCTCACAACACAGGTTCAGGAAAGCCCCTTGAGCATGCCGCTGTAGTATCCATGCTTTCCCCCATTAGTGCGGTTTCTCCTTATTTGTCGCCTACACCTCTTCTTTTCTTTTTTAACTAAGACCTAGGGCTGACAACGCCAGCGCCATTCTCAACTTTTTATCAGACATTATTCTCCATTAGTAGGCTACCTATAATACGATTGGTGCGTGACAGCGGTGTGAAAATGGTCTTCTCGTATTATAACAACAAGCTACCGCCGCCCCTCACGCATGCTCAGAACGTACGTGGTGGTTGGCCGTCGGCTGTAGTTTTTGCGGTGTGTTCAAGTGCAACTTTTTGGCCAAGTTGTGAGGCAACACCATAGGCATCCTTCATCGCCACTAGTTTTTTGCTGTCTGCTTGGTGTGTCAGGGCCTTAAGATAGAAAATAGTGAATGCCCAGGTAAAAATTCCCGTCAAATAAAAAAGAAGAATTGTGTCTTGAGCTTATAGTCCCTATTTACTCAGTGTCTTGCCAATCAATGGAATATACTTTGTTTTTGATGTTCTTCATATGTTTGAGCTTGTCATTTCCTGGAAAACATAACAATTATGCTGATCACTCTTGATGCTGTACTTGGGGATTACTAATTCTGGGTATAATAAAAGACTCTCAGACATGTGTATCTTTCAGGCCATACAGGTCTAAGGAATAGCTAGGTGTTCCCTGATTTTGTGAATACTCTTGTTCAGTATCAAGTGTCATTGGTTACTGCAGAGGAATATCCATAATGTTAGCCACCAGATTTTAAAAGGAAGCGCGTTGGCATGCTGAATCAAATAAACTTTGCTGGCCAATTTGTAGAAACACACATAGGTTTCAAATCACAATTGGTCTCAATAACAACTGTTGTGTCCAACATCACTCATTTAAGCTGTTTTCACAAATGCACTGCTGAAAAGGTTCTAGTAAATGCATAGAGCAGGTTAGCCCAGGAAATTCTCCAATGTTCAATATTCACATAAGTCCTTCACAGCGTGAACATTGCCCTTTCGGAAGGGCGAGGGGTGTCTCAGTTACCATTTAGCGAGCTCACTTGCGGGCCAGCTAGGAGGTTAGCATCCCATGTTTGTCAACTGTTTAGATTTTACAGTTGTGTCAGATTGCTCCCAATCTGCATCTTTTGTTGTTCTTGCTAGCCATTTGGACCAATAATCATGCTTAACTTTTCAGGAGTAACTGTAAGATCAATTTATCATCTTTGTATATTGTTATCATCTGTTTCCATTGCTATAAATTTGAGGATGGAGAGGATGAATTTTTCGCATGGTATTATTATTAATTAATGTAATTAAACCACTTCATTAGCCCTATTCAGACTCCTGCTGTATCGTCCTCTTTCGTGCTTCTGCAATGCAGTATGGAAATTTGAATTTACAGACTGGGTCCTCAATATAACACGATATTCATGTCTAAAGGCGTTATGACGTCGGTGCTTCGTAACTGCATTGTACCATAATTGCAGTCTGAAAGGGGCTATTATGTTTTCTTTTCTCCAGTATGTCCTTCTCCATTCTTTTTTTCTTTTTTTTACTGTGATAGACACAAACTACACATAGCTTTGATATAAAGTCAAATATTCATTTGCATTGTATAGCAAACTCTGCTGCTTTATCCGTCACCTCTGTTTAATTCATTTTACGTCAAAGCTTGTCTCAGTAGACCCCTCGCCCACCCTCCTGTCCGCCAGGAGGAGTCTGTCGTTGTGAGGGTATCTGTGAACAACCTGGTCAGCAGAAATTAATTAAATGTACCCTGAAATTCTCCATGAATTTTCAGGAGAGCATATGTGAAAACAGCTTACGTCAGAGTATTGCTCGTGAAACCAATCTAATGTATAAATGCTGTGGCCAGAATTAAAATGTCTTGTTTCCAACAGTTACATAAATAGATCTGGCTTTTAGCATCTTTTTCTTTGTATCCAGAGATCTTGTTCTGATGCATAAAATGAAATACATCCGCTTACTCAGTTTGTTGACCCATGGTCTCCTTTTGCTCTTTATTAATTGTTTTGTAACTACTCAGCTGCAGCCTAATACCGTGTCCTAACAGTACGCAAGCATTGGATTTCCCGTTGCATTGCGTATTATCGCACACTTGCTAGTGTTCACATTATATTGAAGGTGGACAAACAGAAGTGTGGTACTTTGTGTTGACTCAAATCATAACGCACAAAGGCTAACCAACAAACGGCTCGCGGTGCGCCGAAAAAAGCTCAGAAAAAAAGGATAGGTGGACACGGGGCCTAAAAAGTAAATATTTGCTTGGAAAATGTATCCAGAGAGATGAGCATTAGTAAAAAGAGGCGTAAATTATGTGAATCCTTGATGGTTATCCCCACTACTGGTTACAAACTATCCTGAGAGTTTATCATGCAGCTGTTAATCAAACCCCCTCACCTCCCACACTCACCCCACACACACATGCATCAGCCTTTACCGCCCCGCCCAGTTCATCCTTATATCGCGGCCTGCCAAAGGAGGAAACTCCCTCAAGTGCATGCAGTCTTGGTGAATTATGGGAAGTTAGTTGGTTGTAGTTTCATGGCTCTTTGTCTGGATTGTACAACGTTTAGCTTTCTTTTTGTCATTTTGTCATTTTTTCCCCTCCATTCTTATTGTCCTTTTACTCACTTTTCTCCTCTTATATTCTCCCCACCCTTCTTTTTGACCTTTGACTCACTATGAAAAATGTATTTTACAGCTTCAGAAGTTCTCTGAATTTGTTTTAACTGAAGTTAAAGAGACAAATAATAAGGCCCTTTCAAGCAAAATGTGGTTATCAGGTTTCATCTGTCTGAAAAAAAAAATGAATTTCTTTAGGGAGAATTGATGCTCACAAATTTTCTTCTCTTTGAATTCTATTCTCAAAGCATTTTTCTTGTTACCCTACCATTTTCCATCCTAATTCTGCTGCAGGAATATGTATTTTTCACAAAATGTGCAGCATTGAGGTTCGGAAACGGTCATGAATATATGAGGTCATTCTTTGATCTGTCGACTGATTTAGGAGAGCTGGCCACCAATGGTATGCAAGTAACAAAGCTCTCTCTCTCAACCTAACAAACGGTACTGGCCAATCAGAAACAGTAGGGTAGGTTTTGGCAACACTGGAAGTGTGGGATCTAGCTATGTCATGTTAGCATGTTATGCTAGGCGGGCCATCTATGTACATTTTCCCTACATATGTTTGGCATTTAAGACCAATAAAGTAGTAAGTGATTGATCTCCCTCACTGTGTACACTAAACTGCGGGTGATCGGAGAGAGAGAAAAATAAAGAGATGTCCATGGTTAGGTCTTTGAATGCAAGATACAAAACTTCAAACACAGTTGCTGTTTTTTTTTCCTTTTTGTGCAGCTGCTTGCTGCTGATGGGATTTGTTCTCTCTTGCTTTTGCTGCATCTTGATAACAAGCCTCCCTAACTTGGCTCACCTGTTGTGATAACAGTCACAAGGGAAACCTTTCAAAACGGTAGTATGTTTCACAGAACCCCCCCCCAAAGACTTGGTTAAAACAAAAAAAAAAGCTGTTTGTAAATATGCGCCCAGTGTGTACTCAGCTGTCTGAGGTAATAGAGTTGCTGCCTCACCCGCTACACTTGATTGTCTATTGGGGTTGTCAGTGTGAGGTGTTCAGAGACGTGCATCTTTAGGTTCTTGAAACTGCACCCCCTCTCTACCAGCATCCCATCTATCTTCAGTGGGTTGTAATCCCTCAGCTGTCCTCTACCTAAGTCCACGATCAGCTCCTTGGTTTTGCTGATGTTCAGAAGCATATTTTTGGCCTGGCACCACTATGACAGGTTTCCAACTTCCCCTGTATGTCTGCTCATCATTGTTGCTATGCGACTAAATGTGTCATCTGCAAACTTCATGATGATGTTGGAGCTGCTCGTAGCCACACAGTGTGTGTCCAGGGTGAAGAGAGCAGGGACCGGTGTTGAGGGTGCAGGGGCTGGAGGTGTGTCTGCCCACTCTGACCACCTGAGATCTGTTTGAGAGAAAGTCCAGGATCCAATTGCACAGAGAAGTATGAAGCCTAGGTCAACCAGCTTGGAATGGAGGCTGGCAATGGCTATGGTGTTGAAAACAGAACTAAAATCAATGAACAGCAGTCTCACATAGTCCACCTCCCGTTGGTCCAGATGGTGAGTTTGGTGGGCAGTACCTGGGAGACAGTGTCATCAGTTGATCTGTTATGAATGTATGAGAACTGAAGTGGATCCAGAGATTCAGGTAGCTAAGGACCAGATGTGCACCTTGATGAGTCTCTCCTAGCACTTCATCCCTTTTGAAGTGAGTGCTACTGCGCGTTAGTCAATAAGGCTAGTTGGAGTGGCGCTCTAAAATACAGGGACAATGATTGCTTTTTTCAGGTATGTTGGGCCTCGGGCTGACTCAAGGAGAGGTTGTATGCTGGTAAACACTGGCGCTAACAGGGCAGCACTTCAACACTCTGTTACTGTACTCTGTTTACTCTCTTCAGTGTTCTCATGCTGTGAAGAGTTCCTGCGTCTGCCTTGGCTAGCATGCTCACATTAGCTTTGCTTGTGCTAGCCTCAAACTGCACACAAAAGCCTCCGTCCACAGATGCCACTTTTTCAATATAAAACCAATGTAGTTCAGCGTTTTGTTACATGTCTGGACATGCATAAAGGGGTGAATAACTTTACCTATAGCCAACGGAAGCTCACCACCCATTAGGTAACTAGTCTACTCTTTCACAGAACTATGTGAGCGTTTGCTCCCTACCAGCTGCTAGTCTACTCTTTCCTAGTACTGGAGCTATTTAAAATTACTCCGCTAACACCTTGTCGTGAAGGGAAGACTTGTATATCCGCCTAGCCCTAGGATTATATACCTAGAATAATTAGATTCAAGTATAATCCTTAGCCGTTTTCACATATGCACTCCGAATAATATTGAGATAATTACAGGAGGAACTCTCCGGAGATTATCCCGAACTAGCCATTCACATATGCTCCTCACAGCGGGGGACTATCCCTGTCAGAGGGGAGGGGGATTGGGGTATTTCCTGAGGTAAGACGTAAATAAACAATGCGGAAGTAGCGGCCGAAGCAACAGAGTCCGCTACACAACGTTATAATGAGAATATTTGCCTTTATATCAATGCTATGTGTAGCATCCACAAAAGAGTGGAGAACAACATACTGCCGAACAGAGAACATAATGCAGACGTTTAATTACGTGCACGGAGATTGTAGTGATCGCGTGCAGACACTTAAGCCAGTCACTGTATATAAACGTCATTCTCTTTCTATTTGTTCAAGTTGAAATCTCCGGAGTATATACTGCCATGTTCAGACAACAGCTCACTCAGACTTTCTGCGGAAAAAATACTAGGGGTCTGGCCGGAGAAACTCCGGGTAAAGTCTGCATGAAAAATGCAGCTGTTTGCGTTCACACATAGCCTAAATCCCCTTTGGGTCACCAAATCCCCAGAGTTTTTCAGGAAATTTCCATGTGGGAAAAGGGTTGTTGATTCAGGACCCTAAATTAGCCCCCGGAGGCTTGCACCCCCGGAGAGGGATTAACTGCAACCCTCCTCACTTGGATGCTAGGTGTGTGTGGTGTGAAGTAAAAGTCAGTATAAGTGTGTCGTGGTGTGTCTGCTCATACCTCCCGAGGTTCACACGGCGTCCTTAAGTGAGACTCAGGTCTTTGAGGTATTAATGACTTCAGTTCGAAAAAGGTTTCAAAAGGTTTCCGAAAATTTATTGAAAAAACTTCAAAAGATATTCAAAATTCAAATACAAATCAGTAAAAGTAAAAATAGGAAAATGTAAAAAGTTAAATACAAATTCCAAAGTTTAAACCCGAGCGTGTAGACACTTGAGGTTTTAAAAGATCTGTCTCAGAGACTAAGTCCCGAAACAGGGATTTAAAAGTCAGAGTGACGTATGTGGTTTTGCTCAAAGTATGGCACACTTATCCTGACCTCACAGGTGCATAGGCTCTGCGGATGTGTGCATGATTGACAGAATATGTAAAAGCAAAGAAAGTAGTTATGACTATATGACATATGAATTAAATGATAATAAAAGAAAAGAACACATATGGTAAAAACATATGTGTTGATCTTTCAACAGTTTTCAGCAATCAGCACCCTGACCACAATAACGTCATCAGAGTCAGCTGTTTTTTGTCGCTGCACTCACAGCTCATAAAACGAACTGCTCCTTGACTTCCCAGATTCTTAAGTCCTTGCGGAACACAGACAACGAGTCTGATGGCAGGATGGCTTGATTTTGCACCAGGGTAGTGAGCCATATTTCGGTCAGGAAGAAGATGTAACAGTCCCTCATGTCCCGCTGGTATCTTAACATACATCTCAAAATCATACATCTTGTTATCCATCTACTGGATTGTCAAGTAGGATGCTTGGTTTAGACGGGCCGTGGGTTTGAGCCTAATCCTGTTCCGAACAGCACTAGGTGTTTCTCCTGCTAGACCCTTAGTATTTTCTCAGCAGCAAGTCTGATTGGGCTAATGTGAGAACGCAGCTGGATATTATCAGGAGAATTCACCTCAAGTAAGTGGGAGGGGGTGGTGACGTTTATATCCTGTGACTGGTGCATGGTCTTAGGCAAGTCACGCAAGGTTGGGAGAAATTAGAGAGTTGAAATGCAGCATGTAGCTAGCTTGAGCTTCATCTGATGTGTTCACTTGCTCAAGTACTCAACATCATTAATCAAGTAATGTTTCACTACTTGGCACCTGTGGCACATGTTTTTTATAGGCAACAGTAGTCCAACTACAGTAGTCCAGTAGTTTAGGGCAGTAAAACAATCATGTGACACACTGAAATCTGGTGTTTTTAGCTTTGTGTAGTGTTAGCATTAAATTTTTGTTGCAATTGTGTTTTTTTCCACCTGTGGTTGGCAAGATTTTTGAGGTATGGTCCGTTGCACTCAGTCTCTTAAGAGCAATATCACTCCAGGAAACACTGAACCGATACAACTTGCAAGAAAAAGGTCACATGACAAGGACATGACTTTTTAAGAAAGAATGGAACTGCAGAAAGTAATATTACAAAACTTTAGTTCAACTCTCCAAAGCTGTTCTTGAATGCAAGCCTACTTGGCATTATTATTACTTATTCATTGTGGGAGTAAGGGTCAATGCACTCAGATGTTTGAGTATATTTGTACAACAGCTTTGTTTTTCCTTTTGTTTTTGGTCCTTCAAATAAAAATAAATGGAAAAGTTTGCAGTATTGAAGCACTAAGACACCTTGAACTAGCGGGTCAGATAATTAAGCTTTTTTCCTGTTAGAAAAGGTTGTCTGGAAGTGTTTGCCCAAAGTTCCTGGTTGCCATGGTGGCTAATGAAACTCGTTAAGTTGAGGGCATAGAGGTGTAGAACTAATGCTGAATTAAAAGTCCGTCACAGCTTCTGCTTGTAGGCTCAGAGTAACGAGCCAGCTGGGGTCGTTTCTTTCACCAGATGTTCAGTGTTACTGTTACTGTGTGTTGATGTAGTGATGTGAGGTGTTCGATTACACTTCTGCTGACAGTTAACAAGGTTCTCCCCCGAGCATTAATGTACCTATTAAAAATCTCCAGCTTGTGTGCTCACAGCTGCGGCAGTTCACGTTTATGTCAAAATTTGATATCCCTTTGACCCTTTTCAGTAACATCTTGGAGTGAGCCTTTCCTCACAGAATTTAAAACCGCCAACAAACGTTATTATAGCATAGATATTGTAACGTAAGACGATGTGTGAAATATTGTGAATACACCTAAAAGTGTTGAATTTTTTAATTCAATGTTAACACAAAAATTCTCCAGTTAGCATGAAACCGAATCGTTTGGGTAGAACCTAAAAATGCACTTGTAAAAAAATGGAAAAACATCAGTATTCCCTTGCACTGATGTACTCTCTATTATACAGTCAATAAACATAAAGAATTAACAAATAGTTTTCTTTTATTGCTTCCTAATTGATGAGTCAACATAAGGGATGTTATAGAAGACCAAAAGTGTGTCAGGCCTTTTTTTTTTTTTTTGTCGTTCCTTAAAAAGAACATTTGATTGATAAAATGGTGAAAATTCTCACTATTATATTGGTGTACATTTTATGTGATAAGTTCTCTTGTGAACGAATCTATTCTGTATTTTCCTTGCAGGATATACAACATGGCTGACGCGGTGCGAGGTCCCGTGGTTGGCCGTCCATTGGCTTTTGCCAATGAAGAGCGGCGGACGGTTCACTCCTGGGCCCGGATCTCATCAGCAGGGCAGAACGTCCTCCTGGATGCTCTGAAGATCCTCAGCCCCATGTCCCGGGACCTCTCGAGCAGCGAGGAACTGGTCACATTCCTGCAGGAGCTGAGAGAAGAGGGCCACAGGCCTACGGTGCTGCGCAGCAAGGACGTGTACCACTACCGCTCCTGCACCAACCAACTCCTTACTATAGACAAGCTGAAACCGCCCAGCAGGAACGTAAGGCCCACCGCCAAGAGGAGGGCAAAAAGGCCCTTAAATAAGAAGAGGGACGTGCACCCATCCTGGAACATCTCTGGAAGGAGCAGCCCCAGAATACATGGGATCCCCCCTCCAGAGCTGCTGATGGCCAATCGAGGCATTATCTGTTGCAGGACTCCCAGTCGGACAGTAGAGACGTTGCAGGCCCTTCAGGTTCAGCCATGTCTCAGACTTACCAACATTGAAGGCTCGTCTGGCTTCCATACTGCTAGACTCCAGATCCACACTTCCTGGGACTCCTCCTCTGAGGTGCCCTCTGTTGCTTTTTCCCAGCAACAGCACCCTCCAACACTTTCAGGAATACCTTTGCAGCCTTCTCAGAACGGTGGTGGGGCACCCACCAAAGCTGTGGCCTTGTTCAGCCAGAAGAGCCTGTCCTGTCCCATCCGATTGGATGGGGCACTTATTGGTGACTCTGCACCTGTCTTTTACGCTAATGGCAGGGCATTCCCAGAGACTCACACAGAGCTGACCAGTAATGGTTGGAGGAGCAACGGCATCCATAAGGAAGCCCGGAGCCCCAAGGAACTGAACCATCCAACCAGGCAGAGAAATGGCTGGAAAGACAAGAAAAGTTTTAGATGGAGAGTGATAAAGGTGGATGGCTCTCGCTCTGTAGCTGATGCCTGCAGAAAAGCACAGAAGATTCTACAGGTCAACCTGTCGCCAGTGATTCAGATACAACCTCTCCAGCATCTGATAAGAGACTTCAGATACCAGAATAAGTGACAATTCCCCCAAACCCCCATTGTTTCCTCTAGCAGATGTTAGTGTTTTACATCCATTAGCCTCTACCTGACATGACAGATATCTTTCATGGGTTTGTGATCACTGCTCATAGTTGGAGATAAAGAAGTTAGTATCTGTCTGTAGAAGTTCTGGTTTCTTACAGGGGCACTTGGGTTCAAAAGGCATTTAAAGCTAGGTGATGCGTTTCCCAGCAGGCTGGGAAATGACACTCAGCCAAATGTTGGTACATTATCATTATCCTGTCAACGGGAGTTTCAACCAACCATCATTCTGCTTTGAGTTGTCTTGCTGCTAGCTAGTGTTGCAGATTCATTTTGGGAGGTAGCATCCACTGTGACTGTTAAATCAGATTAACTTTCTGCCCTTCCCAAAGGGACTGAGAGTGGCTAACATCTGTTTGAAGAGTATTTATAACTTGTTTGAAGTATAGAGCCATTTCGTTAAAGTTTTTCTTGTCTTGCCTAAAACAGTGCAGACACTCTACAGTATCCTATTTTCTATAGAAAAGAAGTAGAGAAAATGAAGAGTTAGTTGGGCCTTGAGGATCCTGTTAGGCACTCAGATGAACTGGTGGACTAAGTTTCCACAGTCTTCAGGTGAGCGGACATGGTGGTTGGTTGGTTCCAACAAAACAAATGAACTTAACAAAATGAGGCAAGAAGAGAGAAAGTGTTCAGTTTGTCTTCCTGTTTTTGTAATTTTTTTTGTTGTGTTTTCACTGGAAATCGGGAGGCTCTTGCAGCGAGTTCAGCAGGGAATCCGACGCGCGAGCATACTTAGAGATAGATCGATCGATATCTGTGAGATTTGTTTGAACGACAGTCCTTCACAAAGTGTTCCTTTTGGTTTGGTTAATCCATACACAAAGACAAAAACTGAGTATTTTTGACTGTTGGGAAGTTTTCATGTCTTACTATGACAAACCTTGAACAAATTAAACCTCTGAGATGAATCTCTAAATGTAAATTAAGGGAAAAGATTGTAAAATTGGTTGAGTTTTATTTTCTCCCCTCAAGTTTTTCAATTCTGGTAAGAGACCCAGGTCTACATGTGTTTTAAGAAGTCTTACCCCAGATTGAAAAGATTGAAGAGATTGAAAAGGTTTGTCAAAATGTGTTATACTTTAGCTGCAAGACTGTTGAGTTAAATTTAAGACTGCAGCACTTAAACGTTTCATTTCCCATCAGAACTCACTCTGCGCTCCTCTCTTTTGATCTGATGGCAAAATTAAATTATAGTTTTTTTTTTGGACTCTTTGCTGTGAAAACAACTGTTGTGGCCAACTTCAAAACTAAAAAATGTACTTTTAGAGTGGGACAGTGCTGCATTGTTGATTCTTCCTGAACATGAAAGTCGTAAATGTTTTATTTCCTGCAGCACGTAGAAAGCTTTTGAAATGATTTCTTAAATTTGGTTTGACTTTCTTTGACCCCACACTGAATTTTGCTACAGGTGCTAACATTTCATTATGGATGCTGAATTAAACGACTGGTAAAGGGATGTAGTCATGTTTCTCTCCTCCGGTTCAGATTGGAGCATTTTCTGAGGGATTGAAAACATTGCTCCCACTGCAGGTTGGGTGCTATCCAATGAGTTGTTTTCTTACTGAGGAACCACCTAAATCCATTTTCAGTCTGTGAAAAACTCCTGTGTATTCCCCTAAAAATATGAGATTGTTGGGTTAAACCAAATTCCTCAAAACAAAGACAATGTTTAAAGTGCTGAAGTTTGTATTTGACCTTGGAAGCAGCTCTAGAAAATCAACTCAGAGCAACAGGAACCTTTTCTTAATTCTACTGATCTCAAGACCATCAAATTCAGTTTAAATATCTCGGAAAAGCCAGTAAGATTACAGAGGTCTGTGTCTTTTGCCTTTACACTACGGCAACAAGTTGCATTACTCTGAAAAATATCAAATATGTTCCAAGCATATGTTCCAAGCATCTGTTCCATGTTTGGATGTGTTGGATTCTGTTGCAGGCCACTATGTAGACCAAATTTAACAGATTTCAATTGTTAATCTGTGCTTTCGGGTTCAGTGTCATCTGTTTGTTTACCGTTTAAACTGAGACCACATCAGTGTTTAGTGGTCGGCTTAGCAGGTTTCCACGTCGCCATTCTCGATGAAGGTCATGTTCTTGAAGAGCCCCCCCCCCCTCGTCTGATCTCTCGTACGCAGTCATGTTCATGACCGTTGACAATTCCCCCTTTTCTAGATCTTCTTTCTGTTAGTCTTATTTGTGCAACACTTGTATAAAATTGTATTTCCTACATGATCTTTGAAAACCTTTTTGTTCAATAAAAAATCTGAAAATAATTGGGGTTTTTTCTTACTCTCTCTCAGCAGCATGTTCATCATGTGGACCAAAACAAGTGAGAACAAACTCATGAAATATTACCTTAATGGCTATCTGATCAGATTTATTTTTCAGATGTACTCAACCTCGTTTTCTGAAAAAGTGAGGATGTTAAGTGAAATGTAAATAAAAACAGAATATGATGAGTTGCGAAACACTGAAACCCCACATGATTTGCCCAATTTGAATTTAATGCCGACATGAATCAATCAAAGTTTGGACAGTGGCAAAAAAAAAAAAATGATGGAACATCTTCCAGTTATTAGGGTTAGCTGGCAATGTGCTTGGATTAAAAAGTCTTCCTGTCGTACAAAAAGATGGACAGGGGCGTCTCTTTGAATGATGGTGCTCGCGAATATTGCAACACTTGAATGTTTTTTGAACATATTCTGCAAAGAATGGGGATTTCATCGTCTCTGGTTCATATTATCATTTATAATATGATGTCAGGTTTCAGCTCCAGTGAGCTTTCAGTCTGTTAAGATTGCTTATTACAATTCTGATATTTTGTTCACCTTTTTTTATAAAGGGATACTCAGATTTGAGTTGTCTTTTATTTAGAAACTGCTTTTCTTTTTTAATGATAGGCCTAGTTGTTTTTTGGTTTCAGAAAGATTTTTTTGGACAAAGTTAGGCAATTTTACTTTGAGGGATTTTTTTTACTATTTATTTATTTATCTATTTTAAACAGTTTACAGACCTTTCATTGAAGCCCAGGTGCATTTATTCAGCTTTCTCGGACAAGAGATCCTCATACGTCAGAAACATTTTTGAATGACAGTTTGATATGTTAGTCACAGCAAAAATGAAACTGCAAAGAAGAGGTCTAAAGAGGAGTGTGATGATAGTTTGCTTAATTTTTTTCATTTATGAAGTATGCTATTTTTTAAATTAGGAGCTGTTGTTGTTGGTATTGTATTTGGATCGTCTGTGTGAACAACACTTAAAGCCAAACACAAGCCCTCAAAATGCAGACACTTCCTGTTGTGACAACCCCAAATGTATCAGCAGAGGCACTGCTTTTCAACAGGCAAGACAAAAAATGGAGCCTCCCCCCAATTGTCTTTTGCCTAGGGCAAAAGACAATTGGGACTCTAGAATTGGGACTCTAGAATTGCCTCTAGCTGCCAATTGTCCGTCTCCCCATTCAGTTGCCTTCAGGTAGAGAGGGGCGGAGCCAGTTCATTTGAGTTCATGCACCTGGGCAGTCTAGGCCTGGGTATTTAAGCTGGCTTCTCATCCTGCTCTCTTTCTCTATTGCCATCACCAACTTTGTTTACTTCAAAACGGTGTGGTCTCCCTCTTTTCCAGTGCACTGAGTCTGGGTTGTGATATTCACAGACACTGTCTACATGTCTAAGACTACAGTGAACCGAATGTATCTAAATGGTAAGTGCTTTTACACATCAAGCTATAACTCTCCTTAAGAAACCAAACACATAAATTAACAAATTATAGCCTAAATAAGTTTAGCACACACGTGAAGACTTCCCGTTTTCAAAGTGTTAATGGTTAGCCCTCCTGATGCCATGGCAACTAGAGGTAGGCTGCGACATTCCATCTGGATCTGAACACACCAAGAACAAGCGCATCAAAACTATAAAAAAAATTAGTCACTGTAATGAATCCACAGTCATGTATTAAAATGCACAGTCACTCTGTCTTTACATAGAATAATGTTTTAGTCACAAAAATTGGAGCTAAACATTGTGGTTTGTGTACACTTCCGGTTTTATTATGAGGCGGTGCGGAAACGGACAACACCAGATTTTTGTGCGGCTTCCAATTAAATATCAAAACGAAAAGACATTTATTTACATTTATTTATTTAACATTTATGAAATGATAAGTAATTATGTTTTTTTTTGTTTACGGATCTGTAAAGCTTGCTAGCTTGATTGATTCATGTTTTTTCTAATGTCTCAGCTGGACAGTTTATGGTCCTGGAATACTCACCTGCTCTGCCTCCATGAAGCAAACAGAAGAGTTAAGTTTGTCTCTCCACAGACCAGCTGAATTCTCGTTCTTTGTGCTGGTAATGAAACACTGAGCTTCAAATTGTTTCAGGTATAAAAATACAGGCTCAAGATTTTAACACAAGCAGAGGCAACTTTTTAACATTTCCTGCAAAGATATATCGCTTGAAATGCTTGACTGTCATTTTGACAACATTCTGCCCAACAAGAAATCAATCCAGGTCATGACAGGTGCAGCTGTGACTCAGTGGGTTGGTTGTCTCTCAACCCAATGGTTGGGGGTTCGATCCCCAGCTCCTGGCTGCAGCCAAGTGTCGATAAGATAAGATAACACTTTATTGTCCATTTGTCTTGCATTACAAGCTCAGAAATCCTTACATTCCAATCAGATCACAGCATACTCTATATACAGAATGTAAAAACAGCATAAGTTACATTAAAAATCACAGTTCAGCAGTGACATAGATAAATAATGTTAGGAGATTGTCCATAGTTTAAAGTGCTCACGGTCCATGTGCCGCCCAGGTCAGGTACATTAATGATTGGAAATGTGTGGGGTGGGGTTTGGCCTGCCTCCGCTCTATTGTTTGTTCAGCAGTGATATGGAGTGAGGAATGAAAGAGTGTTTGTACTTGTTCCTCTTACAGTTTGGCACCATAAAGCGCCTCCCAGAGGGCAGGAGCTGATACTCCTCATGTAGGACATGAGAAATGTCGGAGGCTATCTTCCCAGTCAGTCTGAAGGTGTGCTTAGTGCAGCTCACCTGGAGCGATGTGTCCTTAGGAAAGTCACTCAACCCCAAGTTTCTCCTGCTGCTTCGGCAGCAGTGTATACTGGGATTAGTTATACTGATGGACACTTCTGCCATCTAGAAAATGTAGATAAAGTTTTAATGTTGGCTGTGTCAGGTTGAACCATATAACAACACGACCAGAGCAACGCGTAACCTGCTCAGGCATGTGGACGTTAACCTGCAAGGAAGAACGAAGGCTGGCTTTGCTAGCACTGCTAACATTAGCCACACTTTGCAATCTAATTTGACATTGTTTACCCACAGATGCTGTTTAGCCGTGTTTAATTAATTTTGTCCAATTCTGACTGTTTCTGGTAGTCTTCTTAACTTCAGACTAGTTCACAAGTCTGAAGTGTAATTGGCTGGGAAATTGGCAGAACTGAGGTCTACATTAAAATCCTCGGTCCATATCAACGTTGTGAACTCGTGCAGGTGAAGTGTGCTTGGGCATGGCACGGATTGCCAAGTGTGAGTGCGCCCACTCAGGAGAGTTCAGGTGAGGATTGTACCTATCTCTGATTTCAGCAGCAGATAGATCTCATTACTGATATGTCGTGGCTTGTTGGTACCTGGTAAAGCCCCGAGGCTTAGAGTTAATTAATTCCTCAGGGTGTAACACCAAATTATTTATACAGAATTACCTGAGGTGTGACACCAAAGACATTAGAAAGCAATGTTTTTTGATCCTCTTAACTAAAGTTGATCTGGTTATTCATGAGCTAAAAAAGTTGCATACTAATGCACAAAAGGCTTCTCATCACTGTTGACCAAACATTTTAAAGCTGCTCCACAGGACCTGAACTCATGAAAGGGAAGTTTCTTTTGCAAAATACAATTTGCATTTCAGCCTGATTAAGTTTGACCGGTGAGGGAAATGTTGGATTGTCCAACATTAGGCAACAAAGAGAGGTGGTTTGTTCCATGTATCTCCTGAAATCTGACCCAGATGTTTGTTTAGAGGCAACGCTTGGGTCCAAATAGACAATCTGATGGGTATTTTATAGTCCTTAAAGCCAATCCTTGACAATCATGCCAAGATTTCTCACCAGTGCGATCAGGTACAAGCAGCACAGGAACTTAAAACGTCCAAATCAGGTGAACAAACTTCCCAAACATTACATTTTTAATAATAACCAGTTTTGTTGATTTGTTTTGATTTGAGTTGGTAACTTTGTACAGCAAACAGAACAACAGCTTTGTACTCGTTCATCTTAAAGAAAGAGTCGACTTCCTTCAGCTGCATGCTCCTACCAGGCCACACTCCTGTGGTAGTCAAATGGAAAATCTCTCAAACCTGATTCTCCTTAGAGTCTCCTGAGTTCACATTAGAAAATAAAGCAGTTTCTTTTGATTCCATCACAAAACTGAAGCACACATTTGTGTCTTTGTCACAAACCTACGTTTAAAATCTTCAAACAGAAAAAATGTTAATGGTGTTAAAGTTCTCTAAAATAGTACCATAACAGATTCTAGGGCCCTATACTGGAAAATGGTGCACAAATATACATCACCTGAGAAAATAAGCCTCATCGTTTGTGCCTGTATTGGCAAAAAAAACTACCCAATCACAGCGGAGTACGTTAATCACATTCGTAACGCACACAAGTCTCAAGCTTCAGACTCTTGTAGTGAAGACACTTTTGGTTTCCTCTCCACAGAAACCCGCTCTCACATTCAGCCCCTTCAAAAAGAAAAATTCAAATTCAGACAGGAAGTAGGAAGTGAACCTACAGCAGCAGTTTGAAATGAGGGCTTCAGTGGCGGCAAACAGCCAGCCAGCCTGCAGCAGTGGAGGAGCAGGTCCTGGTCTCTGGTCTTGACTGCCCCCCCCCCCCCCTTCTCCCTTCACAGCGTCGCCATTTCCAAGCTGCTACGCTCTGAAGCCTGCGCTGCCGCTCAGCCCTTTGTGTGTTGGGGGAAGGGAGCTCAGCAGGCAGTGAAACGGCTCCACAGCTGCTCGCTCTCCATTTTGGAAAGGTTACCTCGTCACAGATATTCTGATCTCAGTACGGCCAAATGTTTGATTACGCCGTTTTGTGTGCCTTGTGTGAACTCTAAAACAAATAAACTGTCTGACGGCCATGTGGACAGCAGAGGGAGGAGGTCAGGCTTGTCTTTGTGTCTTGACTGTCGGAAGAAGAGAGGTAAAGCTATTTAAAGAAGTCTACAGAGGAAGCATTTGAGGTTTTTCAGTTTGAGACAGGGGAAGAGCTTCAGGATAAACATCGACCTTTTTTTTTTCTGCAGAAAATGAACCGAAGAGCTGAGAAGAGGAAGGTGTAGAAAAAAGGCTCCAGCCATTGTAAAAAAAAACAAAAAAAAAACATGGCTGATGTCAAAGAAAACTTGTCTGCTTGGTGTGTACACAAAACAGGTTTCATCTGTTTAGACAGCGTTGAGGAAGAACAGACGTTGAGGCGACGGACTGACGCAAAACCATCAAATACTCTCAGAGTGAAAGTCAAGACTCATTTCTGTGGTTTTGATTTTCAACAAAATGGGGTAAAATCAGTTCACTGAAAGAACTTTGGAAAAGTAATCTTTTATTGATACAGCAGCAGATCTGATGATGAACAGTCTTTGGCTTTAGAATCTGTAGGAGTCACACAACTGTGATCTTTTCAACATGATTTTTAATATAAAACAATGAGCCTACAAACTGCCAGCTCATCAGGACTGAAAATATCGATGTATAGTCATGTTTGCTTACCTGCATTGTATGTTAGTGATAAACACAACCACCGCCGTCCTCTTTCATGCACGTCCTGCTCTGACCTCCACCTCAGCGGCAAGGAAGTGTGGACAACAGGAACGTAAGGAATACAAAGGAGAAATCCTTCCTGCATATTATCTCATATGCTCTTTTGCAAAGCGTCTCGACATAACACTTGTTATGAATTAGCGCTTTACAAATAATGATTGATGATATACTTCTTTGGATGGTCCATCAGCTTCAACTGGTCTGAATATCTCCACATCTGTAAGTTAAATTGCCATTATAATTTGCTCAGACATTGGTGGTCTCCATCGGTCAAAGCTTAAAGAATCTGGTAATCCCCCCCCTCCCTCCCCCCTTTACATTAACAAATATACTCTAATTGACTGTTGCAGTGGTCACTTTGAACAGAGATTTGGTTCTTCTGCATTTATCCAGAATTCCAGATTTTGCAACACGTTCAGGTGACTCATCATATAGGGGTTTTCACCCTTGCAGAAAACTCCTGAAAACCTCCTAATATTTCCAGGAGGAATTGTATGTGTGAACGCAAACAGCTGAATTTTTCCTTCGGACTTCACCCACAGTTTTTCTTGCCAGAGTTTTTTCTGCAGAAAGTCAGAGTGAGCTGATATGAGAACGCAGCAGGATATAATCAGGAGAATTCAGCTCAAGCCAATGGGAGGGGGGAGTGATGTTTATATCCGGTGACTGCTGCTTATTTTGTTTATATTGTGATTTTGTTTGAACTACCTGAGCATTGATATGAAGGCAAATATTCTTATTATAGCATCGTAGTGCGGACTTTGTTGCTTCGTCCTCTACTTCTGCATTTTTTTATACCTATAAAAAAGTATTTTCATGAACAGATGTGGTGGTAGTTTGTCTGTGTAATCACGTTCAGCTCGCCCTCTGACTGACTTTTTATGTCCCTCGAGTCTCTTTCATTTTCCTTTTTTTTTAAATAGTTTGTGATTCTGGTCCATTAAGCCTCAGGATACATGTTTTAGATCAAGTTGAAACGTTGTCTTGGGACACATTTTGAACCTCTGTTTCCTCTGACTCTGTGTCTAAACTGCACCACCAGTAAAATCCAAATGTGTCAATCTGAAAACCACTCATACCTTAAATCACTCTTCTTAGTGTGTGCCCCGAAGTATTGATAGAAGCAGCAGATCCATGTTTAGAGAATTTCATTGGCTACAAGAGATGTCATTCATTGGCACAGCTGCGTGCAGATGGATCTCAGAACAGGGGGCGGACCACCTTTCAAAGAAGGCTCTCATTGGCTTTTATAGGCTGTAATGAGGTGTCACCAAAAGGTCATAGCAGAGTTTTTTTTAACAGTTTTGAGGATGGTTATGGATGTAACGTGTTTGAATTCAATCTCTAACTGGATTAAAATCGTGGTGACTCATGGCAGATAGGCTACGTAGCCTGAGTAAAGAAATAAAATCTGAGGATTTAATGAAGATAAAATGACTTAGATTTCAAGTCTTTGGGATTTTATTTCTTAACTCCAGCAAAGTTAAAGTTGACCGGACAGTTGTTGATAGCAAATCCTAGAAAAGCAGTCACTTCCTGAAGTGTCGCTGGTTGCCTGACAACGGCTCTGAGACAGGAAGTAGTTCAGCAAATGAAGCCTCCTAAAGTTGTTTTTAATATCTTGTTTTTTGTAGTGATGAAAAAAAACAAATAAAACTTGTTAACAAGTGAGTTTGAGAGCTGCTTTTTGAATGACTTATTTGAATGGAAGCTTGCTGCTTACCATTTTCCAGTTCTTTTTTCCAAGCTAAGCTAATATGCTGCTGACTGAGATTTGAGAATAGCATTGTTCTTCCTATGTGAGTCAAACAATCCCTCCTCCAAACGCAGTGAGACAGTTTCAACATTAGTTTTTAATTTACAGCGTTTTCAATATTTAGCCTTCAGCAGAACAATTTCTGCTTCATGGACTGAACTGGTAAATTATTTCCAAACAATTTGAGGTTTTCTTTCACCACGTGTGTCTGTATGTGTTGACACTTTGAGCCAGACTTCCTGTTGTAACGTGAGTAGGATAAACAACAAGGTTATTAGTTTTCGTTTAAGTATGGGTTTTCCTATTTTCTGATGTGCACTTGAACGTCACTCGTTTTTACCCTTGATTGCAGCACGTTGCCGCCTCGTTCATATTCTGTAACAAACTCTTTCCATTCAATATAAAGAGTGAATATCTAGACATAAAGTTGTCGACTGGTCCTTTTTAGGAGTAGAAGTTACCACATATGTTTGGTGATGAGGTAAACTGGTGTTGTAGTTCCTGCTGCCCCGTTTTGTTTTGTTTTGTTTTGTTGTTAGCTGGAGCTCGGCTACAGTGTGGTAGTTAGCTAAGCGACTACATGAGCAGCGGAGACCTGGTGTGCGTTCAAATTGTCCCTCCTATCTCCTTTCACTATCCACTTTACCTTAACCCCGGAAGCATTTAAGTGGCGGCCATGATGAGAGCTGTTCGAATTCTCTAAAACTTAAGGAAAGGTGGGTCAATGCTTCCTTTATAACCTCCTTTAGCATAGGATACACTGGATCATCCGTTACCAAAGGAGATGAGATATGACGCCCCACAATTCCTTGCGGCCGCAACATTTAAAGCGAGTCGCGCATCCGACCGTTCATGAACATTAACGATGATCGTAAAGTGACACAGATCATGTAGGAGATAAAAAGATAAGAGACATTTTTATCCAGATCATGTTTTAATTCACTTAAGAATGCTTTGTGCAGTTGTACATTTGTATGCTCAAAACATTATGTGTAGGTTATATCTTACATAAATGTAACAATTAATTTCATACAATCATATTTATTTTGATGTTGATTTCTGAGTGGACAGGAAGCTGATGGTTTCACTTTTGTTACTTGTAGTCTGGTATTCTATATTCCTTTTATTTCAATCCCAACCTTTTGGTAAAGGATTATATCACCGGTAAGAAGGCACAGGGGAAAGTTTTTTACATGCGCTTTTTTTAGTCCATTTTCGGAACATTTTCGGCAGACCCACGTCATTAACCTCCGCCGGCCCGTCGCATTTACTTACGTCGCCTAGTGGAAATGTGGTCGGATTGTCAGAGCAACGAGATTGCCTTTCCCTAAGTCTTTTATGAATTCTCCTCATCTTTCCTTAACCTCATTTTCCCCCGGGGTTAAGGTAAAGTGGATAGTGAAAGGAAATAGGAGGGACAATTTGGACGCACCAGAGGAGCAGCTGAGCGGGGACGAGAGGCAGAGTGCGCAGTTGGCTGAGGAGGAGCTGCTCGGTGAAGAGGAGCCTCGCATTCAAATGGCTACTTTTGGGATTATCGGGGAATATGTGGAGGGACACGAGGACTGGACCGAGTATGAGGAGAGGTTGGGACAGTTTTTCTTTGCAAATGGAATTACAGAAGAGGCTAAGAAGCGCTCCATTCTTCTGAGTGCGTGTGGGGCAAAGACTTATAAGCTGATAAGGAACTTGGCCACACCGCGGAAACCGGGGGAAATTCCATATGATGAACTGGTCCAGCTCGTGGGGAACCACCACAACCCAAAGCCTTCGGTAATAGTCCAAAGGTTTAAATTTCACAGTTATTTCAGGAAGCCAGGTCAGTCTGTGGCAAATTTTGTAGCTGAGCTTAGGCAGCCCTCGGAACACTGTGCTTTCAGAGCGGTATTGGATGATATGCTCCGTGACAGACTAGTATGCGGCATAAATAATGATGCTATACAACGCCGCCTGCTGGGGGAAACCCCACCGTTGACTTTCAAGAAAGGCCTTGACATTTCCCAGGGGATGGAAATGGCTGCTAATAATGCTAAATATATCCAGAAAGGAAATGTGGGATCACAGTCAGCGGCAGTGCATCATGTCAGGAAAGAGCCTGGTAAAGCGACAAAGCGGGTGGAATGTTTTCGGTGTGGTGGAACACATTATGCAAATGACTGTAAATTTAAAGAGTCTGTCTGCTATGCATGCAGTAAAAAAAGGACATTTAGCTAAAAAGTGCAGAAGTTCAAAGGGGAAAGTGAATCCTGGGCAGGAAAAACCTCATCAGGCTCAGGCATCCAAGCGCCACCTTGAGGGAGAAGTTGAAGAGGCAGAATGTTCATACAACATGTTCAGAGTGGAAACAGATGAGGAGCCTCTTGAACCATATTATGCTACTGTCGCCGTTGCAGGGCAGGACATCAAGTTTGAGATTGATTCAGGGGCTACTGCCTCAGTCATCAGTGAGGAGACCTACAGGAAAACATGGGGATCTAACTTGCCTCCCATCAGCCCGTCAAGGCTCAGACTCAGGACATATACACGACAGCCAATACCTCATTTAGGGGTACTACATGTGGACATTGCTGCAGAAGGTCAAAAGGCTAGAGCAAGGCTGGTAATAATTAAAGACAGTGGGCCCAGTCTTTTGGGTCGTGATTGGCTAAGAAAAATCAAACTGAATTGGCATGAAATTAAGTATGCAAACACAACAGAGGACATTCTACAGCAGTACAGTGATGTTTTCAGGGACTAGCTGGGGGCGCTGAAGGGCGTGACTGTAAAACTTCATGTTGACCCTGAGGCTATGCCACGTTTCTTCAAGCCCAGGTCAGTTCCCTATGCCATGAAAGACAAAGTTGAGGAGGAGCTGAAACGCTTGAAGAGGCAGGGCGTCATTGAGCCTGTCCAGTTTTCAAGGTGGGCAGACCCCATTGTTCCAGTGTTAAAGGACGACAAAACTGCGCAATTTTGTGGGGACTACAAGCTCACAGTTAATAAAGATAAAGATAAACTTTATTGATCCCCTGTGGGGAAAATTTGTGCATTACAGCAGCTCCAGAAAACAGGGGACGGAAATATAATTATTAAAAAATAAAAATAGAAGTTAAAATCAAATCAAACATATTTACATTCAGTTAAATAAAAAAATACAATAATGTAAAATTACACAGTAACTACACAGGAAAATGGGTTTGTTATTAAAAACACACACAGTGTGTAGCATGAGGTGGTGATTCTGTTAAAGAGTCTAATTAAACAGTCTGATGGCAGATGGGATGAACGACCTGCGGTAGCGCTCTGTCTTGCAGGGTGGGTGTCTGAGTCTGCTGCTGAAGGAGCTGCTCAGGGCCCCCACAGTGTCATGCAGGGGGTGAGAGGGGTTGTCCATGATGGATGTCAGCTTCACTAACATCCTCCTCTCACCCACCTCCTCTACAGAGTCCAGAGGACAGTCCAAGACAGAACTGGCCCTCCTGACCAGTCTGTTCAGTCTCTTCCTGTCTCTCTCTGTGCTCCCTCCTCCCCAGCAGACCACTGCATAGAAAAGTGCAGACGCCACCACAGTGTCAGAAAAAGTCCTTAACAGAGTCCTGCACACTCCAAAGGACCACAGTCGTCTCAGCAGGTGAAGTCGACATTGGCCCTTCTTGTACAGGACGTCGGTGTTGTGTGACCAGTCCAGTTTGTTGTTGAGGTGAACAACCAGGTATTTGTACGTCTCCACCCTCTCGATGTCCAAGCCCTGGATGTTCACCGGTGCAGTCTGGGGTGACTTTCTGCAGAAGTCAATCATCTCCTTTGTCTTGCTGGTGTTGAGCTGAAGGTAGTTGAGCTCACTCGAGTCGACAAAGTCCATGATGACCTGCCTGTACTCCTGTTCGCTCCCCTTGGACACACACCCCACGATGGCTGTGTCATCGGAGGACTTCTGCAGGTGGCAGCTCCCAGAGTTGTAACAGAAGTCCGAGGTGTACAGAGAAAAGGGGAGAGAACTGTCCCCTGCGGGGCCCCTGTACTGCAGACCACCATGTCAGACTCACAGTCCTGAAGCCTCACGTACTGTGGTCTGTTGGTGAGGTAGTCCGTTGTCCATGCAGCCAGGTGACAGTCCACTCCCGCCCTCTCTAGCTTCCCCCTGAGCAGTGCAGGCTGGATGGTGTTAAAGGCACTGGAGAAGTCAAAGAACATGACCCTCACAGTGCTACCGGTGTTCTCCAGGTGAGTCCAGGATCTCTGCAGCAGGTAGATGACGGCGTCATCCACCCCGATGTTCGGCTGGTAGGCGAACTGCAGAGGATCCAGATTTGAAGTCACCAGGGGGCGGAGGTTGTTGAGGAAATCAACCTCAGGTCGCTAAACTAGAGGAGTACCCATTGTGGACGAGTCCACGAGTGGATGACCTGTTCGCAACCCTTGCTGGAGGTAAGCTATTCACAAAGCTTGACATGAGCCATGCTTACCAACAGTTGCTGCTCGACGAGGATTCAAAAGAGTACGTCACAATCAACACCCACAAGGGATTATTCAAATATAACCGCTTGGTGTTTGGAGTGGCGTCCAGCCCCGCCATTTTCCAAAGGACAATGGACAGTTTGCTGCAGGGGATTCCGCACGTAGCAGTATATTTAGACGACATTTTGAACACCGGGGCCACAGAGCAGGAGCATTTGACTAAATTGGAGCAGGTGTTAAAGAAGCTGTCAGATGCAGGGCTGCGATTGAAACGCAGTAAATGTGTTTTCCTGGCCCCCAGTGTGTCCTACCTTGGACACAAGATCACTGCTGAGGGGCTCTGCCCTCTTGAGGATAAAGTCAGAGCTATCAAGGAGGCTCCGAACCCGAAGAGTGTTACTGAACTGTGGTCATTTTTGGGCATGGTGAATTGTTATGGTAAATTTCTACCTGACCTCTCAAAGGTTTTGGCTCTGTTGTACAGACTGATACACACTGATACAAAGTGGCAGTGGAGCGAAGAGCAGGAGAAAGCTTTCAAGGAAGTAAAAGAACTCCTCCACTCTGCAAAGGTGCTGGTCCACTATGACCCCGGTAAGGAGATCACTCTATGGAGTTGGGGCTGTTCCATCACATGTAATGCAGGACAATTCAGAGAAGCCTGTCGGTTTTGCTTCACGTACCCTGACAGCAGCTGAGAAGGGATATTCACAGTTAGACAAGGAAGGTCTGGCCATTGTATTTGCAGTCAAACGTTTTCATCAGTATCTCTATGGACGTTCATTTACAATTTATACGGACCATAAACCACTGATGAGCCTGTTCAGTGAAACCAAATGCATTCCATCGCTGGCCTCAGCCAGGATCCAGCGCTGGGCTCTCACATTGTCAGCATACCAGTATACAATAGTGTACAGGGCGGGTAAGGACAATGCGAATGCTGATGCACTGAGTCGACTTCCTTTACCAGGGACACCTGTAGCCACATATGTTCCTCCAGAGACTGTGTTTTCTTTGGAGCTGTTATCAGAGACAACTGTGTAGGCAACCCAGATAAAACAATGGACGGAGAGGGACCCAATTCTGTCCCAGGTCAAAACCTTTCTTCTACAAGGGTGGCCCGGTGTTGTGGAAAATGAGGACTTGAGGCCCTATGCTAGGCGTAAGACTGAACTGAGTCTGCAGGATGGCTGCATCTTCTGGGGGGTCGAGGGTCATCGTGCCTCCACCTGGCCATTCACAGATTGTGGAGGAACTACATGAGAGCCATCCTGGTGTGTCTCGGATGAAAAGCCTTGCAAGATCCAAAAATGGATCAGGATTTAGAAAAAAAGGTCAAATCATGCACATAATGCCAGAGTAATCAGAACATGACACCACCAGCCCCCTTACACCCATGGGAGTGGCCAGACCGCCCCTGGTCTAGGTTACATTTGGACTTTGCAGGTCCTTTTATGGGACAGATGTTTCTTGTAATGGTGGATGCACACTCCAAGTGGATTGAAGCTCCCATCCAGAAGAACATCACAGCCCCCATGACTATAGACAAACTCAGGCAAGTGTTTGCAGTGCACGATTTGCCTGACGCTCTGGTCACAGATAATGGCCCAACTTTCACCAGTGATATGTTCTGTGGATTTATGCAACAGGATGGAATTCGGCACATCCGGACCGCTCCTTTCCACCCCGCCTCAAGTGGATTGGCAGAAAGGGCTGTTCAAACGGTTCATCCTGAAGCGGATGACGGGGGACTCTCTTAGCATACGGCTTTCATGTTTCCTGTTTACATACCGCCTCACACCTCAGACTACGACTAGATGCTCCCCAGCAGAAATGCTGATGGGTCGTAGGCCCAAATCGCAACTGGATTTGCTACGAAATGAAAGCAAAAGTGGCGACAAAACAAGTAAAGCAGAAGGAGGGACATGATCAGCATGCATGGGAGAGACAGTTAAGAACAAATGACAGGGTCTATGTGAGAAACTTCAGCAGAAACAACACCCAGAAATGGTTGCCTGGAGTTATCCTAAAAAAAGGTGGCCCAGTCTCCCGTGTAGTTAAACTGGCTGATGGACGTGTTTTCCGCAGACATCAGGAGAGGAGGGACAGTCACACATGGACACACAGGCCCCTTTCTGGCCTGCAATGCCAGATTCACCTAAGACACCTTCACCAGAAGTGCCTGTGGGCTCACCGAGGGTTGTGCGCAGATCGCAGCGCACACGCAAACCCCCTGATAGACTCAATGTTTGACTTGAGTGTTTTAGTTGCACTTAATGTTGAACATGCAATGTTTTTGTTGTCAGGTGTATTTCTGTGAGGTGTTATTTAGACACGGATACGTTTTAGGTTTATGCACAGTGAAAGCATCATTGTTATTGCTACATTTGGGAAATGTTTGAACTTAAAGGGGGAGGAGTGTTGTAACGTGAGTCTTAAGTATGGGTTTTCCTATTTTCTGATGTGCACTTGAACGTCACTCATTTTTACCCTCGATTGCAGCACGTTGCCATCTCGTTCATATTCTGTAACAAACCCTTTCCATTCAATATAAAGAGTGAATATCTAGACATAAAGTTGTCGACTGATCCTTCTTAGGAGTAGAAGTTACCACACTTCCCATTATTAACGTCCTGTTCGTTATCTGTGGGCCTTTTTAAGAAATAGCTTTGCATCATTTTGAAAATATCAAAGAGAGTTCAGACGAGGCCTTAATGATGGAGAATAGAAATGCATCTCAAAAATCTATACATGACATCAGATCGCTGTATCGCTGAGTTGGCGGTCCCATCAGTGTCCGACAAGCCTGCAGTGATTTCCTGTTTATTGACAAACACATCCACAGGCTGCCTGCTGATGAACAACATCATCAATGATTAATGACAAACGGCAGCAGACGGATCGAGTTTAAAGCCGTCTCAGAGGGTGTGATTTTGAGTGATGATGGACATTTAATTTCTGCTGGTTTGGACTGAACGGCTTCACAGTGGTGCAGTAGTTAGGGCTGTTGCCTCACAGCGAGGAGGTTTCTGGTTTGAATCCCCGTCTGACAGGAGCCTCTCTGTGTGGAGTTGAATGTTCTCCCCATTCATGTGGGGGTTCTCTCCGGCTTCCTCCCACAGTCCAAAGACTCGTTAGGTTAGCTGGTGAATTACCAGTAGAAGTGACTGTGAGTGTTTGTCTCTGTGTCAGCTCTGTGATTGACTGTTGCCCTCTTGCCCAATGACAGCTGGGATTGGCTCAATTCTCCCCGACCCCGAACAGGATGAGCAGTAAAAGTTGAAATATTTAAAAAATATGTTTTGTAATATGTCTAAAATAATTTCTCACTGTGGATTTTGCAAACATACTTGAAACATGAGGCTCATCAGCAGCAGCCGCCATGTTGGAAATGCTGTCTCAGTCTAACTTTCAGTCAACCTAACAACAGGCTGAGAGCTGGAGCTGAGGCGGGTTTTAAGAATCCTGACGAATTGTTACTTAATAATTATTTATAGCCGCACAACTTACAGAAACAGTAGATAGTCGTCCTCAGTGTCTCCCTGTAGTCTCAGTGATGTAAACGAAGGACCCTGCTGCATCTTTGAATGTCTCGTTTCACTTTAACAAACTCTCAGACAGCTCAGCTGACGAGTCCAAAGTAATATCCACCTTATGACATCACACATTTACCTTTGTTACTGTTCCTTTGGGCTGTTTGTGATCAGTAACCACTTCCTGTTTCAGTGGTTAAGTTAATGTTGTTACCTTTGATCCACCTGAAGGTCATACATTTATTTCAAAATAAAAGCACAGTTGAATTCAAACAGCAAGTAAAGTACTCTGACCTTAAGACAATACAAAATGTCAAAATAAAAGCCTCAATTTTTATTTTTAGATGTGAAATAATGGAACAAACATGTGATTCAGCGCTGTTAACTATTGATATTTACTGATTAAAAAAATGTAATCGTTTGAAAGCCATACTTTTAAAGTAAACAAGACAACTTTTATTTCTTATTCAGATACAAATGAAGAGATGAGTTGAAGCCTTAAACATGGAAAAAGGCAACTGGTTTGATTGTAGACAGATATTTCCAGTTTTGTTGATTTTTTACTAGTCCAGGTCCAGAATCTTTGGAGGATCTTCTGGCTCTGCGGACTCCATCGCCTGACCCCCATCCTGTAGGAGGGAAGTAAGGAAGACGATCAAACCAGGATATCGAGTTACACACAAGTATGTGGAGGAGGGCTGTCTGTTTGGTCATAAAGTCAATATTTATGGCTCTTTACCAACCAAAATGTAAAGTCAATTCAAAGAGTGGTAAAGGAAAACAACAAGCCTGAGTGTAACTCAAACTGCAGAATGAGAATACTCCGATAAAGGAGGTTAAACTACAGAGAGAAACCTTTTTTGACGCTAGAAGCAGCCGTTACATCGCTTTCTAGCCACCAAACTCCAACAACAATAACACTAATTTTAACCTCCCAGCAGTCGACAGCAAGAGATCAAATTAGTGTTTTTGTAAATGCAGTCTGGTGGCTTTGAAGAGACTGATGTAACAGGATTTTCTGGTTAAAGGGATACTTCACCCATTTGCATTAAGCTTTGTATCATTAGAAACCTGGTAGTATTTTTGAATGGTCGTGCATCCCGCCCTCATTTTCCCCTGAGACGGGAAAGCTCCGCATTTCTTGTCTGAAAAGGAGCCTCCGATGACACAAAAATCGTCATTTGCGTCATCGGCGGCTGCTTTGGTAAGAGGGGTTGAAACTGCATTGCTAGTTCCTCATGTTTTCAACCCGCCCACAGGAGGTTTCCTTTTTCTGATTGAACATCCCGGTACAAAGCAAAGATTCACCATTTCAAAAGAAAGACAAATAAAGAGTACTTCATGATGAATTTGCCAACAAATTTGTTTGTGAAATGAATTTTTCCTCAGTCTGGTAGTAGCTAGCTTGGTACTCTAGATCAGTGGGAGTGGCCTGCGGTGCCATGCATTCTGGGAGTTGGTGTCTTTCATCCACATGAGCCAAAAATACACTTCCTGCCTTTTCTCGGTCAAGAAGCCACCAACTTCAAAATGTATTTCACATTTCTATATATATATACATATATGACCCACAGATATATGTTTGAACCGGTGAAGTATCCCTTTAAGGAGAAAAAGGTTGCTGTCTGTAGGGGTCCATAATGTTTTCTGAATGACAGTCTGAGCCGGTCGGTGGATAAAAGAAGCTGTTTTAGGAGACAAAGAATTACGTTACAGCATTACAGTTTGTCTTTAAACACCAAAGCCTCGCTACAACTCTCAAGTTTCCTCGTATAAATAATTCCCAAAGAAAATCAGCTTCAATCATTCGATGTGCATGTAAACTGTGACCCACAATTCCCCACTTTTTTGATTGCCCAAAGCCAGGCAGGGACAATCAGAGGCTCAGTGCAGTGAACGCAGAGTGGCACATTCACTTCTCAAACCCCCTCCTCTCATCGAATCAACTAAAAATGGCGAGTTTCTGATTGGCAGCATGGGAGACTTTTTACAAAAAAAAGGCATCAGGACATATCTGCTCGGTTATATGACGGAGTATGAAGGAGCAAAAGAAAAGGATGTGTCTGTTGGAGAGAATCTCCATCGACATTTCTGTGACCATTTGATGTGGAAGTTGACCACACACACCTGGCACACTGAAGGCTCAACCTGTACATCAACACAACTGACAATGCTTTGTGGTGTCTGATGAAATAAATGTCATTCCAAAATTGTTTTTTATTTTATTTATTGATCTATATAACAGAGCTCATCAGTGTGATTACAGTAATACAAACCCCGTTCATTTTCACCATAGTGGATTTGATTATTAGCCATGATGTCATAGCCATCCAGGTCGATTGACCACGAGCTACCTGAGTGAGGATCTATGGTTTATGCTCCTGTAGGGGACACAACTTTGTAAGATATCAACCTCTATTTAAGAAAAACATGGTTTATTCTTGATGTCAGGGAAAAGAACTACACTACCCACAATCCTAGAGTGTCACAGCGACGTCTCTTATGACGGAGGCCTCTGTTACCATGGAGATGTTCACCCCCCTCGTGAACTTCGGCTGTTCCATAGCTGGTTGTCCAGGATTAAAACTATTAATAGAGGGATTTTCTGACGCGTCTTTTGAAGACTTGAACAAGAAATTAACTTCCAGAAGAGCCGCTGAAAAAATATTTAGAAACTGTATTTTTGAAGTTTACTTTCCATAACATAAAACTGTTGCTGCTGTTACTACTTTGAGTTGCATAATCCCGGTTTATAAACCTTTACATTTACCTTTATTAACCTTTATTGTGTCTTCATGAACTGTACTACAAACACTGAGTGTTGTGTTGATTTTCAGTGCAGGGATTCTTCAGTCTAGTTAGAAAGCGTATAGATCTATTCAGGCTCTCCTGATGACTTCAGTCTTACTTTGATTGGTCGACTCACCCCAAACGGCTCGCTGAAGGCTCTGGAGCCGCAGTACAGAGGGTTGGGGATGGAGACCAGCGTGGGCTTCTTCCTACCGCCCGTCCCGTCCTCATCTTCATTCTGCCACAAGGACGATAACAGGAAAGATCGTTAACCAACAGATAGCAGGGAGACGATAAACTTCTAGCTGTTAGATAGAAGAATATCAAACTCTCCTGTCATTAAAACCTGTTCTATATGGTTGAATTTTTCAGTTCAGATGCTAACAGGCGTTATGATGAAATGGTTATAAAAATCTCCTGTGTCTGTGAATCAAACAGATTATTTCTCACTCTGAAGTAGTGGAAGCGGAAGGCGTCCGTCTTGTGTTTGAAGACGTAGTAGCCGAGTGCAGCCAACACACAGGCCAGCAACAGGCACACCAAGATGGCCGACACTGTGCCGCTGGAGTGGGCGTGGCCTTTGGAAGCAGAATGGGAGATCTGGAGACGACAAGTATGACGCGCACAATGACAAAATCCGTCATATCACAACTTTTAATCCTCACCACAGGATGTCTCACACACACACACACACACACACACACACACACTCACACACACACACACACACACACACACACACACACACACACACACACTCAAACACATTCAGTCGCTGTCTGTCGAGTTCTATTACCATGGCAACAGCTACAGTTTGCTGCACTGTCACCATGGAGACGTGACTCTCCGTGCCCCAGCAGCTTCATTTCCCAAGAGGGCAATAAAAGTTCAACCAATGACAACATGAATATTTAATATTAAAAAAATCTAATGAAAAGACCCGACAGAACCTCCAGATCCCGGTCACATGTTCACCACCCATCATGGACGCCATTTACAGTCTTTAGAGTATTAAGGGTGAGATAAAAGCAACATGTTTCACATGTCGCTGGATGGTCCCATTCTGTTAAACAGCATCCATGTTTCCTTTAACCTCGTTTTAGTTTCTCTCCTCCAAGAAAACATTCAGCGAGAAAGGAGCCGAGCGTGGACTTAGAGATCCTGACATATTCTATAGTATATTATTGTCCAGGGTGTTAAATTCTGATCAGGGTTTTAAAAACTCTAGGTTGGACGTTTGGTCACGGAGCCTGTGTTTTTGATACAGGAGTACTTTGATGCTCGTGTTGTTGTTTTTGTTGTGAGTGTTGAGGAGAACTCACTGACCTTGGGTAGACGTGTGATAACCTGATGACGCTAAGAGGAGGAAACAATAAAACAGCAACACTCAGACCACTTTAACCCTCAAGGCTCCACCTCTTCTCTACTCCCACAAAATGCATTATACTTGTATATCGTTTTCTAAGTACTCAAAGACAATTAACAAAGAACAACACCAACACAAAACTGTGAAAACAAAACAAAGAAGAGATAGAGTCTAAGAGAAGGAGGATGGGGGAGCCTTATCCATTGACGCTCTGGGGTACTGGGAGCCAGTGGAGGTTAGGATTTTTAAATAAATTGTTTCCTCAATCAACATTAGGATGCTTTCCAATGATTGGACATGTCCCCTGCTTTTGAATGAACTGTTCTTTTTATCCTTTAAAAGTTTAGAAATGTCAAAGGAAACACGTTTGTGGAGTAAGCACCAACCTGCATGAACCACATGTCAACAGAATACATTCAAAATGCAAAAAGAAGAAGAAGAACAGTAAAGCAGCTAGATTAGAAAAAAAGTCTACCATCCAGTTCTTTCACCTCGTTTAGTTTCCTGTGCAGTGTCGGGGCTGGACATCCTGACCTGTGATAGCAGCCGAAAATGTGACGGTCTGAAGTTGTTACACTTCAGTCACCATGTGGTCACACAGGAACCACGTTTTTAATTAAATCTGAATAATTATACGTTAACAGCTGTTGGTAAATTATGTTAACCCCCCTCAATTTCAGCAGCTACAGAATTTACGTTAGAGATGGCAGAAACATGAGAACAACAAAAGAAGAGATTACATTAAAAAGGTCAAAACCTGGAGTCCATCTTTGTTTCTGAGATCCAAGTGTGTTGAACCACCGCTGTACACAATCAACGGGTGGAGGGGGTGAGGAGGGGGAGATAAGGTGAACACGATTTATCAGGGCGAATAACATAATTGTTATTTAGCTGGAGGCTTCAGATCTGCAACGATCTGTTCCTCATGAATATTGATCAGAGCTGTGATGTTATCGGTTTGCAAACTCAGCTGATTGCATCTTCCTTTCCTGAACACTGTGCCGTGAAACTAAATACAGCCATCTGCTCCCTGTTGCCTAGCAACAGCTGAGACATCATCCCATTGGTATGCGCAGCAGGCCCGAGAGGTGCGGCCTTAACAGCGCCTCCCGTTGGCCACGATAAAAACTGCAGCAGTGCAAAATACAGCAAGCATTTCTTTCATTGTTGACCTAGCCATCCCATGTATTTATTCTCTTTCATTGTTGGCAGTCGTGTCGCTATGGCAGCCTGATACACACGACGTGAAGGGGCTGCAGCTAATGTCGAGATGGCTTCCCGTGTGTCAACTTTCAGGCCTGATCATCATATCATCCCATTTCAAATTATATTCAATTTCTAGATTGTTTAAGGTTTTACATGAGAGTGCTATTTGATTTGTTCGACCGGATGTACTGCTTTGTCCGCAGGGAGCACCAACAGGATGCAAAACAAGCTTTGCGTGCTTATTTTGTCTGCCATTTTGGGTCTTAGTGGCACATGTGTATCACTTTAAAAGTAAATCTTAAAAAAAAGCAGGATGTATCAACAAATAGCAACTCCTGTCTAAATGATACTAAAGAACACGTCCAAACATAACCATGAGAAGAGATCTCCGTTTCTAAGAATTCTTTTTGTATAAATTGTGATCTTGTGGACGTTTAAAGTGATCAGCTGATGTGACATTAGCTCCAGCCGTACGACATCTTGTGTGGTCTGAAAACGGTGTACAAGAAAGAGAAAGTAGCTGCTTTAATCGTCCCCAGCAGTTTGACGTTAAAGCATCTGTACTCACTGGAGGTGGGGGCGCTGTGAACGGGGCCTCGATGACGTGGATGATCCCGTTTACAGCAGGAATGTCCCAGTCCAGCAGCAGCCGCTTGTTCACCAGCTTAATGCTCTGAGGCGACAACATTGAAATAAAAATAATGTCTCATAATTATGTGTTTGAACTCATGGACCTCGTGGGTGTTTGTGTGTGTTTTTTCTGACCTCATTGTTGCCGTGGGTAACAGTCAGATTGAACCCAAGCCTGGATATGATGACTTCCTTGTGTTTTAAATCCTTGAATGGTCGTCTGCTGTTATTGGCTGAGATGTGGTACTCGAGATCTCGAAGTGATAGAGTCTTCACACACACACACACACACACACACACACACACACACACACACACACACACACACACACACACACACACACACACACACACACACACACACACACACACACACACACACAGAAAGGTTTACAGACTGATGCAGAGCTGGCTAAACACTGAAGTTTCAGGTTTCAGTGACCGCGACATGGCAACCTGTGTAAGCATCGACCAGAGAGGAGGGGGCGGGGGGAGACAGATCTCTACAAGGTTTTGAATTTTGGCTGCAGTACCCTTTTTAAACACCAGGTGTCACAGTTACATATTACTCCTTTAAATTAATTATAAATTAGAGTCCGTTAACTTTAACTCATTAGATCACTACTGAAGAGTTGGGGTCTCTCACCTTGTTTTGAGTAAATCCAGCATTATGAGGAACAAACAGCGTGACCTCAGACTTCCTGTGAGACAGGAAGTCAACAAGCTGTTTGCCTTCCAAGGACGAGCCACTGTAGTCCAACAATAACTACATTGAGAGAGAGAGAGAGAAAAGTTAAGTTATTTTTTTTATCAACAATCGATGTGTTGTGTTAAGTCACTGTCGGCAATTTATCCTTCAACATTAAAATGGAGAAACTATCACACTGACCTTGTAAAAGACGGAGAAGTTACTGTATGTTGCGAGGACACTGGTCAGGACGCCGTTACAGAAGTCTCCATTTCCGATGTAACCAGCCGGACATACACAGGACACATCTACATGTACACAAATAAACATCACAGGGAATACTTTTATGTCGTGTTTATGCTCGTCAGTCCGGAGAGCTTTTAGGTCTTGTGTCCTTATTGTCCTCATCATTGTGTTTTGAAGCTGTCCTGATAAAAATCTGACTACTTCCCATGATATTTAATACATGTATCTGTTGTTTTAGGGTATACCGGTACAGGGGGGCATATTATTAATAATATTAGTACAAGAAGAACAAATATTCTGTTGTTTTCCACTTTTCAAATCTGAGGATTATCCCCTTTTTGTTTTATAATTTGTCTTTCCATTTTTTTGCTCTAAGTTTGCAATATTTTGATGTCCAGGACATTCTGCCTCTGTCCCTGATAAACGCTGTTTCCCATGATTCAGTCATAAAACTGAACTGAATATAATCAAGGCTTGTTTAAATCCTCACACTACAAATCTGAGAACTGTAATGTGCACGTGTCAGCCTTCTTGGGAAACATTTGAAGTAACAATATGTATGGATTAGGTTTGGTGGCGCTTTGGCCCCCACTGAAGGTCTCTGAGTGAAACTGCACTGAAGAAAGACAAAGTGCTGTTACGTTCACCCCTCTTTGATAACGTGTATTTGTTTATTAGCAGAGAGTGAGAAACTGACAAAGATGTTGTGAGAAGCCAAACTACCAAATTGACTGATAAGATTTAGTAATGTTACTGGAATGCTACACTTCTTGTGAAATGACCTCAGCACACTGCCAAAGTTACATACTGCAGCAAACAGGCCATGGACATGGGAGAGACGTCATTCTCCCCGTTGAAAGTTACTGCACTATTTTAAGGTGTAAAAGTTAAATATTGTTGCTATTTTATAAAAAAGTCTCCCAAACAAAAATGTGATTATTAGCGGCAGTACATGAAACATAAACAGATCAAACTGATATCCAGCGTTGAGCAGATATTATCTCCAGAAGAACAAACAACACAGAGCTTCACAGACAAGTCAGCCCGGTGAAGTTGCATCCATCCGGACTCTGTGATGTGTGATGTGACTGTGCTGCTGTAGTACCTTTCAGCCTGTAGCAGTAGGCGTCGTACTTGAAGCTCTGGTCCACAGGTTCTTTGTATATCACCACTCCTATGTGGTTTCCTCCACACCTGACCGAGGGGAAGGTGGTCGGATATCCGGCCTTTCCTCCCTCCATCCAGCCTGCCACACACAGATGCATCCCCAGCTGTTGGAGCAGGGAAGAAAGAAGACGGCTGTTTAAATGGATAAGAAATACCAGCATGCACTGCTACCATCAGGATTTATAGAAGAGGATAAGTGTAAATTATGAGGACCATTATTCTTTTTTAGATTCATGTAAAAAAAAAGTGAATTACTCCCCATCTTCAAAAACATTTCCTAATACAGTCTGAACTGAACTGTGCAGTGTCTCTACAGTAAAACCTTCTGTGAGTGGGTTTACCTGCTGTGCATCTCCCAACTGTTTGAAGGTGGCCAGCTGGGCGCCCTCTGCCTGGCAGGCGGCGTCAGCCTGACTGAAGTTCATCTTGTACTTCCCCTCCGGAGAGCGCAGGTGGAAAACTCCGGCTGTGTTGGCTGAACCACAACACCCAAGTTACAGTTTATTATCTATGGGTGAAAACTAAATGCTGCATTGTAAAATAATTCACCACCGGAAAACAAAAGTGGCTGTCAGGTGTTTGGTCCCACTTTTGGTATTACAAATAAAACATGACGCATGAATGAATGAATGAAGCATCAATAGAAACACCTTGATAAATGAGCATGAGGCTAACATATCTTGGTATCAACGGGAGACTATGAAAGATGGACCATATGACAGCTCCCACAAATTGAAACCAAAACGTGATGCTCCCCTACTGACAGTCATCAGTTTAGTCAACAAGCTACGCCTCCTCCATGTTAACAGATGGGACGAATTATAGGATCATAATACATGTGAAACTCATCTCAAACATGACCAAGTGTTCACTTTTCTTTTCTTTGAATTAGTTATCTGATGCTATGAAAACAAGTAAAAGTCATGATCGACAGCTCTGTTCACAAATGGCGCTCCTGATTAGCAGAGTAGAGGTGAATCAGGGAAAGTTTATTTAGTGATTGAGGACTGTGGGGAATAATCGGGAGTTGGAGCCTCAGTATCTGGTTAATGTGACAGCATTGTTTTTAGGCAAATGCGTGGTTTCTTTCCTGGAAAAAATGTGTGTAGGGGTAACATTTATGAAACATTTATCAGTTTATCTCAATCTCAGGTTTGCTGCTGTTTGACAAAAAATAATGTACTTAATGATCTGTAATGCAGACGCCACTATTCACTACTGAAGGTATTATGGCTAAGGTGATTCAAGTTAGTAGAGATACATTACCATGGTAATGCAGGTCCTTGCATGTGGCCACAGGGTCGCAGCCTCCATTGTCTTCAAGGCAGCGGTCAACAGGGGGCACCACCTTCTCCAAACACTGGACTCCATTACCCACATACCCCGGCAAGCACTCGCAGTCACGTTCATTCTGGAAAAAAACAGATCAAGTGCCTGAGTCATTTAACGGCTATCTTTACGCTGGCAGCTCAGTTTCAGAGCACGTGTCATCGACTTCCTGTTGCTAGGTTACAAAAGTTGTCAAGCAGCACTTCACTTCAATCGGTAGTGACAGTTAGATCTGTTTTAAATTTGCTTTTTCTGCTTAACATTTGCTTTTTTATTCAATGCAATGTGACCCAGAAGACATAGAAACAACATAAAGGAATTGTGCCCTGGCATAAGCAGCAGAGTCAGATTAGTGTCTCATCCGCCATTGTTGTTGACAAAGGCGGATCGTGCTCTGAACCCACATCCTGCTCCGTGACCAGACTAAGTAGAGAAGCAAGCATCCTCTGTTTGATACTCATTATGAAGGGGAAAAAATGATCTCAAATATGTCTCAAATGTCGGTCATACAGTGGCTGTTTTTAAGTGACTGTTGTCAGAGAGACAACGTGCACATGCAAACGCTTCATACAGCCAGAGCTTTTCTGCCCGAAACAACACAAGGAGGACAAGGGGCCTAAGTTTTGTTTAAGTTGACAACACTTCCACCCACAAACTGACACTTTCTCTTTGCTGCATAGAACAAAACAAAACTGATCGGAAAAAAGAGGATAAAGTTTTACTCACTGGACCAGTGAACTTGCAGGAAGCAAACTCACTGCATTCACCGTTGTCTTCAATACACCTGAATCACAAACATACAGAAGAACAGCATCTGTCAACTTCTTACATTCATAAAAATGATTCTAGGAGACAGAAACCCACTGAAGAGAAACAGGAACTTGATTCAGAGAAAATGACAGGCCCCACCCACCTGTTGATAGGCTCACAGGAGTAGCCGTCTCCTTGGTAACCACTCTGGCAGGTGCAGTTGACAAGTAGTCCTGTCTGGTTACAGTCTGCGTTCTGGTGACAGCCACCGTTATACTCGGCACAGAGGTCTGGAGCTGAAGAGTTTAACAAAGCTGTCATTTAATGAAATCCACGTCCCAACAAAGGACGAGATCTGATCTGTAAATGTGTCATCTCCATATCTACAAATCCCCCTCATTGTTTTGCACTACACTAATAGCAAATGAACATTTGTCCAATTACTTTCTGTTGATTTGCTACTATTAGGTCTAACACATGCAGTGTTTCCCATTAATTAACTAGACTGTGGCAGCCTGCCATAGTCTAATCAGTCGTGCCATAGTCTAATTTGCCCCGCTAGCGTCAGGGAATTATTATCAAGTAGGTTATAAGAACATTTAAAGTTTTTCTTTTCTTTTCTAAGAACATTTAAAGTACAGTTTACCCCCGTTAAATGTGATGTGTGGCTGCAGTAGCCTACACCGGAATGTGTGATTGTTTTTATGTCCGTTCCCTAAAACGGTCCGTACCTTGTTTACCTCCTGCAGAGTGTTACAATTCACAGCCGTTCGGAGCTTTTCAATCGCTGCGCAGGTTTCGGAGGTTTTAAACACAATCAAAGACTTTTGATCACCCTGTCAGACAAAGCAGCATAACTAGTTGTAAACCTAAATAACGAGATTCTAGTTGAATATTCTTTTAGAACCTGCAAAACAAATGAAAGAGCGGAACAAATCCAAGACGCTCCGCAACTCACCTTGAAAAACTGCACTTAAAGTTTACTTTTAAGCCTGAAGCCATTTAACTTCCATGGGCATTGGATTTTATGTTTTGACAATTTGTGCACTACAAGAACACAAAATTGTTAGAAGAGAACAAAGTTTTTCATACATTTCACCTCTTAATTTTGTACAAATTGATGCATCTAACTTTAAAATACACACATTTTTCTCCCAGGGGTGGATTCCCCCCAGACCCCCTAGAGGGTCGGGTTTCCCCCACCATAGTCTCATGAAATCCTGTGGGAAACACTAACATGCTCTATGTCACTAACATTATATCTTTCAGAGAGTTTTTGAGTTCCTTTTTTCTGGAAAGGTATCCGTGAAACGTTATTGCTTGATGTTGAGCTAAAAAGTTGATGAAGTGGCTTTTTGGGCAGCAGTCGCTCAGTCTGTAGGGACTTGAGTTGCCAAATGAAGGGTCCCCGGTTCAAGTCTCGGTACGGACCAAAATTATGGAAGCTGGCCAGTTCACTTTCTTAGTACTGCTGAGATGCCCTTGACCAAGGCGCAGGAGGCTCTAGCACACTCCCCGTGTAGCAGCCTCACTCTGACATGTTTCCATTCCATGTGTGTAATTTGGGCCTATGACCGTGAGTCCAATAACAGAGTATAAAGCAGAATGTCCCCTCAGGGATTAAAGAGGACATATTATCTCCCTTTTCCACCTTTTCAAACAGTCCCCTGTGGTCTAAATGAAACATCTGTGCTGTGCTTTGGTCAAAATCTAACATGAATCAAGCACCAGAGGAGGTTTGTGACCCTGTATAAACCAGCTCTCTCAGAATGCTCCGTTTTGGTGTGTGTGTCTCTTTAAATGCAATGAGCAACCCCTGAGTTTTCCCGGTAGACATCACTCCTCTGTAGCAAGAATAAAAATGGCAGACCTGTGCAAAAGTTTTGTTCTAGCCTGGGGGTGGAGTTCATGGGTGAAGAAGATACCAGGGGAGGGGAGGATATATATATATTTTTTTTACCAGAATCCAGCTTGTGACATCACAAACCGAGAAAATTAGAAACAGAGCATTTTTCTCTGTGTTGTAAAACTTATGCAGACTACAAACAAAGGACTGGATGGATTTATTTCATATTTTGTGGGTCGGTAGACACTTAGGTTACCCAAATATATGTTCAGAAACACTGTAGAAGTGGATTTTTCATAATATGTCCCCTTTAATAAAGTTTATGGAATAACAAGAAGAAGCCAGGGATCATGAGGGTGCGTCTTCTTGATGAGTCAAGGCAGTCTTTCTACAAACCAAGAGGTGACATTACAATTGCTACATTCAGTTCTAAAATAAAGTCTGTTATTGGTCTTAGTGAGGACTCACACCACCAGTTTTTCACTGCTGATGACCAATTTGAAGGCCAGACTCCCCCAGAAAAGAAGCTGGCTGCACTCCTAACCTGACCAAGGTAAAAATAAAAAATAAAAAATAAAAAAACACCAGAAGTCTGATAAATATATTAAAATTATGTTAGCAACTCTGTTTACCAATTGTATAAAATAAAGCTTAAGTTATTCTGCTATTGATCCAACATCAGAGTTAAACCTTGAACACGTAAATCCAAATTTACAATGTTTTTATGTGTACGTGTTAAAAAGTTTGAGCTTCAGCAGGGTCAGGATTATTTGACATCCTGCAGCAGGCATACAGCCAACATTGAGGAGTTTTAGTGTTACAGTCGAGGTCAGAATTTTGTTCTCTTTCATTCTTCATTCTTTTATAGCTTCAAAGCGCTTTAGAAAATGTTTTTTTAAGAAATTAGTTAATATGTTTTTAATAAAAAAACAACTATTGTGGTGCTGACAAAAGCCTGCAGGATTTCAGACTCTCCAGATGGTAAATTGTTCTTTGGGACTGCAGAACACTCACGTGGCTCTGGGCTGCAGAAGGTGCCGTTCCCCTGAAACCCAGATTTACACTGACATCCAACGGCTGGCACACAGTCGGCGTCAGAGTGGCACTGCCGACACTCCTCTGGGATGACGCCTGGACACAAAGGCGCATGGAGGATTCATTGAAGACAAAAAGGTAAAGAAGGAAATGTAAATTTGATAGAAGCAACAAATCTTATAAAATAGTAATAACCAGAAAGCATCTCCACCCAGGCTGCTCAACGCTCTTTATTCATGCTGTTCAAAATGCTGATGGGAAATGTATAGCCAGCACCTACACCTGGACCAAATCAGCTCAGTATCAGGGTTTCTTGCTGAATACCAACTAATGAAGCGACGCCTGTGAGCCAGTTCAGGCAGACCATTCGAGCTGCACTGATTTCACACTTGATGTGCGTCATTATCCACAATCACCTGACAGTACCTCCTTCCAATTGGCAGTGTATTTAAGCTGCAAGATTTTTGGTCTCTCCCTCTGCTCTTTCATCACCAGCTCTGACCTGCAGCTGTACTGCACTGTCACTCAGCCCCACCACCAACCCAACCCAGCATCCACCTGTAGGCTCCGACTGGGCCTTTCAGATATCATCCCATTGCTCCAGAAATTTCTGCATGTAAAACTGAAAGGAGGGATGAGGTTGGAGCCTCGACGCCAAGCTCAAACTTTGTTCTGCTGCTGCGATAAATATTTCAAGCAAATGTGAGTTGTCTGACTCAAGTTGCCATTGGAACCTAAAAAGATTTAGCTGTGATTTATCGGGAATAAACAGTTTGAAAGGATGCTGAACTGATGACACCATGATGCAGGTTTGTAAAAAGTAAAAACAATTACTTTGTCAAGGCTCCCTGCAAGAACACAAACAACAGCTTTTAAAAAGTGTGTTTTTCTCCTGGAGTTTTGATTGATTATTGTTGATGCTAGCTCAGAACTTCAAGGAAATCTCAACATTAAGATGCTTTTTGTTGCAGTTTGACACCAATGTTCTTGTTTTATTGGTAAAAAAAAGTTCAGCTCAAACAAGCATGCAGATAACGTGAGTTTGCAGAGCTGGATTTACATCCACATGGCTAGACTTCACTTTGTTTTGACTTTGTAGTAAATCAAGCCGAATGAGAAATATTTCCTTCACTATTTGTACAGACACTTAAAGATGAAGAAGACACACTGGGCTTTAGGATGGACTTCTTGAACTAAATTGTATTTTTTGGTAATATGGACTTGAGCTTTTCGTCTTCTGACTACTCAAAGCTCTTTTACACCGCAGATCACACCTACACATTCCCACACTGATGGTAGAGGCTGCTATGTAAAGTGACCATCAGAAGTAACTAATCCCATCCATACACCGCAGGCGAAGCAGGGGGAGCAACTTGGGGTTAAGTGTCTTGCCCAAGGACACATCAAAGGGGACATCAAACCCCAAACCTTCCGGTTGAGAGACAACCAACTCTACAAACTGAGCTACAGCCCCGTATTCAGGAATGAAACTCACCTTTTTCGTTCTGGCAGCGATCACCTTCCCAGCCCGGTGTGCAGACACACCCTGAACCTTCAATGCCGTCTTCACACCTTCCCTGCTGCCCACATCTGCAGGCTGAGAAAGACAATTCAGATGACCAAACTTCCTGTATGTTTCATTTCCTGAGATACAACGTTAGGTGACAACCTTAGCTCTTTGATGCACGCAGACATAACACTGCCTTTGTTTAAATGTCTGTATAGAATGATCAACAGTGTAAGAAAAAATAACAACAATTCCAAAGGTTCACTGAAATAACAGAAAACCGTTCACAGAGAGCTACTCTGCTTTAAAACCTGATTCAAAATTCAGCCATTTTCAGCTTATACCTATGATTAGTTTGGGATTCATTTACTAGCGATGAATCCACGGTTTATCTCCCTTCAAAGCGATGATCAAGCAGTTTTGCGTTTGCTACAGCCCTGAATCAGAGCGCTGACACATTAAAGGAGACGCGTGTTTATAAACATTAGGATATGATTAAGGGGGACTTTGAAACCGAAGCAGAGATCAGCAGCTGGTGAACATGTTAGAACGGGCCTTACAGGGTAACTCTGACTGAACACAGCTGTCAGGCTTTGTCTGCTGGAAGAACATCCAGCTGTGTGATGGTGAGTGGGGAGTGTTGCTATGGCGACAGACTAAAGGATAGCCGATGGGGGTGAGACTAGCCTTGTACACAGTATGATTCTGCAACAGCGCCATAAAGTTTCGCCATCATTATGCCATTGTACTTACACACTGCATCTGCACTGGCTTTGTATCGGTGTCACAGTTTGTGACTTCATAAGCTGCAGGAGCTCCGCATACACGCACACCGCCATTCTGCCATGCCAGCCCTGATGTTAAACACTCCTACTGTCTCGCCCCTGTTACGACTCTACTACTAAGGGCTAGAGGGTTAAGGAAGGATAAAGGTCAAATGAAGGTTAAATGACCTAATTACTCAAGCGTGGTTTGTTTTGTCCTAAAGCTGTAATCCAGCACTTATTTTCTCAAGACATTTCTCGGTTGGGAGCAGGTGTATCTCCTCCAGCCAATGACAGCGCGCATGTCAGTTTGGGAGTGGATACAATTCACTGATTAGACATGATTCAAACCAGCTAATATGATGGATGTGGGCGTAACGGCAAATAAAAGAAAATATAACCACAGTTTTTCTTGAAACTAAGAAGGTTCCCAGACGATAAATCACTCAGAAAACAGTGAACATTGAGCACAATTTGTTTTTTCTATGGCTACAGCCCCATCTAGTGGCAGGTGGCTGCATTGCAGTTTGAGCGTAACATATTAGCATAATTTTGAGCCAAAATATTAAAAGTTTAACTGACTAGTAAATCTGGTTCTGACTAGCGAGGGTGATGATGTTTGTCCTTATCCTTTGTCCTGCATCTTATCCCATCTTTAAAGCCCGGCGCAGTTTCGGCTTATTCATCACAAGTCTGGTTTTGCACAAGATTTCTGCCTCTTGAAAGAAAGTGTGTTCTTGCCACTAACTTTGTTACCGTATTTTCCGCACTATAAGGCACACTTAAAAGCCTTTAATTTTCTCAAAAAACGACAGTGCGCCTTATAATCCGGAGCGCCTTATATATGGATCAATTGGTTAATTGGTTGATCCATACTGGTTGTACACGGCGCTCAGCGACACTGACTCGGATAATGACGAGAGGGAGCCGGGCATGTTGGATGCCGTACTCGCCCAACTGTTCAATTCGGACACTGAAGAAGAAGAATTCGAGGGATTCGTGGACGGGGAATGAACTGAAAAAGTGAGCTTTACGTGTTATACGTAACTGAACAATGTTGAGTTATGCACTAACGTTTGAATTAGCGGTATCAGACTGTGTTTCTTTTACGTGTTTACAACTGAACAAGGCTGGGAGATATTGTGAATATGCACATTAACGTTTTAAACAACGTTGAGTTATTGTGAATGCACTACGTATAAAACGTAGTTTTCGTATACGTATAAAACGTATACGTATAAAACGTATACGTATAAAACGTAGTTTATATTTATATATTCACAATATCTCCCAGCCTTGTTCAGTTGTAAACACGTTCTATTGCGCCTTATAATCCGGTGCGCCCTATATATGAAAACAGTTCTAAAATAGGCCATTCATTGAAGGTGCACCTTATAATCCGGTGCGCCTTATAGTGCGGAAAATACGGTAAATGTTGCTCAGTGCTCATGATGGATTAACGTTCGGTCTTTGTAATATAGCAATGAGTAAGGTCTATTACCTGCTTTTTGTAAGGTGTCTTGAGATAACATTTGTTGTGAACTGGCCCTATACAGATAAAGATTGATTGATGTTTAAGCGTTTGGTCGACGTCCTCTATCCTCCATTTTGTTGATTGTTGTATTGCTTTCCCGAAAAGCAGAAAAGAAGCCCTTTATTTTACTTCCCTTTAAGGAGCTCCCACACCGATCTCATTTCAAAATTCCTTCTCTGAATTTCTTTTAGTTTCTGATGCTGCGCGACAAAAATAGACAGATAGATAAACTACTCCTTTAACTCGACGAGGATTAAAAAGAAAAACAACATCTTATCCCATCTCTCCCCCTATCCCTTTCCAAGCCCGGCGCAGTCTAGGCCTGTGAAGGCTGTTTCGTCATGAGCCGGGGATCCGGCCGAAGATTTCTGCCTTTTAATAAGGCAGTTTTTTCTTACCACTGTAACTTTTGCTGCTTTGCTAAAGTGCTCATGATGGATAGGCTGGGTCTTTGTAATATGGCAATAAGTAAGGTCTTTTACCTGATTTTTGTAACATAACAATGAGTAAGGTCTTTTTACCTGCTCTTTCGTAATGTTAACAGACAAAGAGTGTCTTGAGATAACACTTGTTATGAGTTGACGCTATACAAAAATAAATTGAATTGAATTGAATTGAAAGAAGACAAATGGATTTTGGGTTGTTTTCATTTGAAGATGTATAGAGAGAAAAGATTGACAAATATGCACTTAAGAACAGACAAACAAATAAAATTGTAAACATGTCTTACAATGACGTTGCTGTCAAACCGACGACAGAGAATCACTTATTTTAAACTGGTATACTGGTATCACATTCTGGGATTTAGTTTGTGTTTAGTTGTGTTTAAATCACACCTTCATGTGTCTTTTGGTATACCTGTGCAGTTGGGGCCGTAGTAGCCGGAGAGACACAGCTCACAAGCTTTTCCTACAAAGCCTTCTCGGCACTTACATCTTCCTGAACCACGCACACCATCGTCACAGTCACCATTTTTACTGCAAGGTGCTTCCAATCCACCTGGACAAACTGAAAAAAACACAGAACAGGTGGATTAAAAAACACAGTTGCAACTAAAAAAAAACCTGATTTTGATTGTGTTCAGCAAAGTCTAAAACAAGCATTTTGTCCGTGTTGTCTTTCTAGTTCCATCTGTTCTTGACATGTTGAGTTTGCAATCCTGCTCACTACCAGTCCTACTGGTACGGTAGTGAGCACATGGCCCTGCTAGCCTGGTCCCTATCTACCAATTAAGGGGTAAAGGATGGATGGTTCAGTGGGTGATGGTGGCAGTTGCACCTGCAGCCATTTTGGCACTTTGCCCCAATGACCTTTCCTCAAACACCTCCCTCCATTTCACGTAAAACTTGATGATAATTGGAGTGATACAACATTGTTTCCAGATCTCTGCAGGATTGTTCAGACACATTTCTGACTGTCTTTATTGATTTCTTCCTTCCTTACCTTGACAGTCTCTGCCATAGTGGTTTTTGCAGCATTTTTGGCTCCAGGTATCAAACTGACACACTCTCTGACAGCCCCTGCGGCTGAAATGATCATCCAGATCAGTGTACCAACGTGACGGGCCGCGTCCGAACCTAGAGCGCAAATTTAAACAGCTCTCTTTTCTTCCCTGGAACAAAGTAACAGTTGAATTTATTTATAGATTTATTTGTTGTAATCTGTTAGTGTGTGGCTTTTTTTTTATAGCTGAAATGCAGACTGTACCGTGTCATGGTGTTTGAAGGGGCAGACTGGAGTTATGATGCAGTTTCCACAGCGCCCCTGAGACATTTGAACAAAGAAAGCTTCAATTAGGCTTCCCCATCAATTATGCTACCTGATAACCTAGCGTTTATTTCTGAGTAGTAGCGTCTTTTTTTAATTGTTTTCAAAGAGCAGAGAGCGTTTGCTGCAGAAGGCGGCCACCGAGAAGAAAAACCGCAGCGCCCAGCATCCGCCTTTTTTGTGCTGCTGCTCCGATTGTCAAGTTGAATATCTTTCAGCTCTTTCCCAAATGTATGGATTTCCTGTAGTTTTGCCGCCTACGGATCATGTCTTGTACCCATATCCTCTTTGCTCCGTGTCTGATCGGGAAATAAACGATCTCCAATAAAAAACAGTGAAAAGTGTGTGTCTCATACAGCGGCCGTTGTCAACAGACTGTTGTCATAGAGACAGGATGGATACACTTTTATTCTCAGCACACAAACGCTTCATGCAAGCGCACAGACAGCCCTCTACTGCCCAGCCATCAGGGGTGTAAAAACTAACTGATCCAAAGTAGTTGCCGATATTAGCATTTAAGATCCGAGTGTAACCTTGGAACTGTAAGAATGTAATCTATACTTGTGAAACTGAGATACAGGTTATTTTTCATCTTATCAAGAACAAGTGTAAACATTTGTATTGTCAGCAGCATTAAAGAAGCATCGAAAGTAGCTGTGTTAGCTTAACATACTTTAGTGGTCCTGTTCTCTATGCCGTCACAGTGTGCTCCCAGGCCAGGCGGCTCCAGTAACTGGTCGATGCCATAGGCCATGCCCTCTCTGAAGGTCATGTAGCGCTCCACGACCTTGGCTTCATTTTCGTTAAGCAAAATAGCGCCCTGAACACAAGTAGACACAGTTACAACGCACACACACATTAAGCACACATAGCTATCTTACCAAATGTTCTAACACTCAGTTTAAACATGCCACCGCAGCTGAAAGGGAACACTGATCAATTCATGTATTTTTTCAGTGTCCTCTCAGACATCACCATGGTGACATGAGACGACTTAAGTTATTACAGTAATATGGCTCTATTTCAGTTTGTGAGAAAGTTTTACTCACCACTTGGGTTTTGTCACAACTGAACTTGATTTGGGATCCGTGCATGGTCCGAAACCACGAGTATTTAGACGGCTGACTGACAGTCATCACCTACACACAAGCACACACACACACACACACACACACACACACACACACACACACACACACACACACACACACACACACACAAAGACACACAACAAAATAAAATGGATTTATTTGTCACGTTATTTTCATCATCCTAACTCTTCTCCTCTTTGGGTGGATTCAGAGACTCTGTGACCTTTCTCTTCCTCTGTGACCGCCAAATTTATTCTCTATAGCTTTCTTACTGGTTATCTGGGGCACAGAGTGGGAATCGCTTTAAGTCTTGGAAACATTAAATCAACACCCACTGTATGTTTGGGGAAAAGCCCATTTTTCTATTTAAAATATATAGCTATTTATTCTTGAAGTTTTCTCTGTCTTTGAAAAAGTGAAGAAATTACGTCAATGATTTATCAAACAACAAACAAAAAATAACTTTGACGTGTTTATTTAAGCAACACAATCCTGACAAACGTAACAGATGTTGTAAACACTTATTATTGTGCAGCAACACTGAAGAGCCATAACATTGGTCGTTTAATAAATAAGACAATCCTCCTCCTCCTCTTCCTCCTCCTCCTCCTCATCCTCATCCTCCTCCTACCTTGGAGTTACGGATGATGTGAGCCTTCACGGTAGCAGCCAGCTGGTCCTGGTGGTCGGGGCTGGAGAGCCAGCGCTGTCTTTCAGCTGGCAGGGAGTCCAGAGCTTGGTTTGTGGGCCAGAACATAGTGAACGGCTGGTGGATCTTATTTCCCAGCACAGGTATTAACCCTGCATCCTGCACAAAGTAAACACAGTAAATCACAACCTGATTAGTACTTCTGAATATTTTTTTTTCGCCCTAATCCTGCTTGAAATTGAAAATCTTTATGACTAATTTTGATCTCGTATCTTTTTATGTTTGTCATTATTAAATCCAAATTCTGAGGAAACTTTACTGCAACTCTCTGTACTTTTACACACACACAAAACAATGACAAAAAATGACATCGAAGCTAGCGGGGAATCGTGGGAGTAATTCTCTCTGCTCCCCCGCCCCACCCCGACAAAAAGACGACCCTGAGGAAGAGAATATGTTTACCGACGAGCTAATGTGTCAGAGTACAATTTACATGACTTTTTAACCCAGCAGTACAAACAGCAACAGTACGGCAGCTTTCAGTAGCAATTCTTGCTTCCTTATGCAGCACTCTTTGACGTAACATCCTGTGTTTCCTTGGCAACGATAAAAATGTTGGCTGCCACAACAAGCCTTGGGCCGTTACAACTAAAAAATTACGTATTTCTCTGGCTTTGATAAGTGTTGGAAAATATTTGAGGTAATGTAAGTACTCAACAAAAAAGAATACGGTATATAACATAGTCCACTTTTGAATCATTTAGATATTTTGGTGTCAAAATTTGACATATTGTACGTTTAAATCTAATCTCATCGCATCGTATTGTGTCATATCATACCATATTGTATTGTATAGTGTCTTGTTGTGTCGTATTGTATTGAATGGTATATCCAATCGTACCATATCATGTCGTAGTGCACAAATAGTTTTTAGTTTTGGGATCCCTTTAACTGCACACTCTACAACTTTTGATTAAATATAATCAAAAACTGGACGTTTAGCGACTTCCTTCAGCTTAATGAAATCAAAACTGAAAACTGAATTTATAGCCGTTTTCACATATGCACTACGGATAATATCTAGATAATGCCCTTTTAATTACGTGCACGGAGATCACATTGGTCGTGTGCAGACGCTTTAGGCAGTCACTGTATATGAACGTCATTCTCTTCCCATTGGCTTGAGGTGAGCTCGAGGTGAATCCTCCTGAGTATATGCGGCTGCATTCTCATATCAGCTCACTCGGACTTTCTGCGGATAAAATACTAGGGGTCCAGCAGGATAAACTCCGGGTAAAGTCTGCGCGTAAAATGTGGCTGTTTGCGTTCACATATACCCTAAAGTCCCTCCGGGTAGCCTAATCTCCGGAGTTTTTCAAGAGATTTCCATATGTGTGAAAAGGGTTTATGTTTGGCCTTCTTTGCTACATTTCCAGCTGAAACAATGCATTAAAGTCCCTGTCTGGGTCAATACAGAACAAATCCCATCTGTCGTGAAGGACAGCTTGTGTACAACATTAGCTAAATAAAAAAAAATTCAAACTTCAAATCCTGTCTTTAATTGTGACAACGTTTCCTGAGTATTTTCGTTGTGTTGGTTTTGTTACTTTTACTGAAGTATGCCTGAGTGATCCTCGCAGTGTTTGGTGTCGTGTTGATAAGAAAGAGGTGAAGGGTGAGGTGCATCAGTTGTGGGCAGATGAGGTGAGTCGTGATGAAAAGATGTGACGGACAAAAAGAAGTAGGTGTAAGAAGAGGATGTGTAGACGTATGAGAAGTGAAAAGCTTATATTTGATTCATGCCTTTCTCTCACTTTTTATGATAACAAAACGCAGAGTAATGTCAGCTCACTTAAATCTCTGCAGCCAGAGCTACGAGGAGAGAGCGCATTAGTCCTGTATTTTCTCTTCCTCACTGGCTTCCTGTACCAATAAGAACTGCTTTTAAGGCAACTTCTTCTTAGGTTATTAGTGATCATCTGCTGGTGATTATTGGGGGTTCAAAGAGACAAAAAGAATCTCAGCCTTTGTCAATTACAAGACAAAGCTATGAAACACACTACCTGTGGTTATCAGAAAAGCCAACTCGCTAAGGGTGTTTTCACATTTGGTGGTGCAGCTGATTTTTGTTCTTTTACCTCCACGAGTTTGTAGAAGCGAGTGTAGCCATAAAGCTGAGCTGCTGAGGTGAGGTTCACCTAAACACAGAGGAAGAAAGAGAGGTCACACTATCATCTGTTCAATCTGACTGATCATCGATCCTTTTTTTTTTAAATTTCAATTTCACTCTGCTTACCGGGTTAATGCGCAGGTTTGGTTTGTCCTGTAGCGTGTAGGGTGTCAACATTTGATCGATTTGGTGAATGATTCCATTTGCTGTGGTGTAATCGGCGTTCACGATCCTGGATCTGTTGTTGA